>NC_134577.1:54164103-54376603 GCF_050947875.1 Dermacentor variabilis
CGTAAATCATTTTTAATATTAGGGGTACGCTTCATAGCTGGAAACGAATACGTTGGGCTTTTGAACGAGGCATAGCGCAAGGCAGTGAACGCGTCGACGGGAACGCGTGAATTCGCGCCCCTTGAAACTACGTTTCGCCGGTGACCAACATCCAAGCATTGTTCTATTGTCTGCATGACTCCGCGGGATTAAAACCTGGTGGCTGTGCACGCTATATGTGGTGTAAATTTCCGCCTGTGTACTATTCGGTATAAACTTCGTCCTCGCTATTGCCCCCGTGAACGAAAGACTGTGGGCGTGACGCCACATTTGCATGCGCAGCGATCGCTGCGTAAACCAAAGATAAATAGTACAGCCCACGTATGTCATTGTAAATTTCAAATCCGCACTTGTACGAGAGGATGTATGGCTATCCGTGCGCTAATTATGCTGAGATTGCATTTATGTTCTGACCGATTCAGGACGTCACTCTTTTGCGTTGCGGATGCTCGGATGCATGCAAAAGTGATCATTCTAACGAGTGCTGCGTGCGCTAGCTTTGTAACAGTTGTTCCTTTTTGGGGCACGAAGTCAAGTTTTGACGCTGCGCTCACTGTGTTTGTGGATATATTCAAGTCTCTTCCAATTAAATACCTGCTGATAATCTGCGCTCGTGCTTGTTTATTGTCCCAATTTTTTTTCCCGGTTTAGAAGAATTCGACCAGTATGATGTAAGCGTTCTCGAAGGGGGGCTCCGCAGTTCCTCAGATTCTTATAGGATAATATTTTTGTACCAATTCACAGCATATAAACTTCAGTTGCTCTATATAGACAATATGGATAGTATTTTTACATATTCAGAATCAGAATCGGTTTTTTTTTGTGATGATCAGAATGATTAAAAGATGTTAATATGCAGAAGGAGGTCCCGAAGTCAGACTCCAATGGAACCTCCTTTACAAACTAAACGCAATAAAACACACATCGCAGCACTTTTAACAAATCACTAACAAGAAAAAAATTACAGGTTTTAGATGAATAGCACAATTGAAGAATTAAGTGTGCATAAATTCGTCATATAAAAAGCACTGTAGCATAATCTCGTTGACCACTAATAAATTAACAGCGTAAATGACATGACGTACACAGCTTAATCTGCGAAATCTAATATGTGCATGGCAAGGATATCAAACAGAAACATCATGGTATGACAATGGAAATGAAATTGAGGCACCCTGAAAGAATTGTTGTCAGTATGAACTATACAGCAGTATTCGACACAACGTATTCTTTTCGTTGTTTGTCGAAATTGTGAATTTTATGTGTTTTTACGTCTAATGGTAGTGTTCCAGAATGCGATAGATGAAAAATGCACGATCTGTTTGCCATAATTAATATGTATTTTGGGTAAAATAAAGTTCATATTTATTGAAAACCTAGGAGTATTAGTATTTATTAGAGAAGATTGTGGTATCAAGATCTTGTGTAATTGATTTGACGGAACAAAAACGTACCGAGGTTGCATTTAACGAGTTGTGTGACTGAAAGAATCTGATTAGTCCGTAAAAGATATGAGGTGTTGTGGTTGTATGGGCTAAATATAATTATTCTAATAGCCTGCTTCTGTAGGACTTGTAATGAGTTTAAATGCGTTACGTCAGTGTTTCCCCAATAAGTAACGCAGTAGTTAATGTGGGAATGAATAAATGAAAATATAGGGATAGTAATAATTGATAGTTAAATATGTTTCGCGCATTTAGAAATACCCTGATCCCATAGGTAGTCTTCTGTTTTACTTTGGGTATTTGTTTATTCATTTAAGATTTTTGACTACTTCTATACCAACATAACTAATGGAAAAACTTTCAGAGATAAGACTGGCGCCAAGAAAAATAGAAGGAATGGAAAGAAGTATTCGGTGTTGAAAAGTGAATATAACAAATTTTGTTTTCGACATGTTTAGCTGTAGCTGGTTAGTATGGCACCACTCCATCAGGCTGTGTAAGAAACCATTAGATTAGATACTAAAGTTGGAAGACATTTATCGTAGTTAATGATAGTAGTATCATCTGCATAAACTATACATTTCGAAGAAAAGAGGCGGTTAGGCAGATCATTCAAATATAATAACAATAACAACGGACCCTATCTACAACCCTGGGGCACGCCAGTATTAGTGAACATCGTTTTAGAATGAACGCCTGCAATATTTACTACCTGCATTCTGGCTGTTAAATAATTTTGTAGTAACAAAAGTGCTGGGCCGGTAACTCCTAATGGTTTAAGCTTATGAAATATGATACGATGATTTATTTTTCTCAAACGCTTTGCTTAAATCTACAAACACTGGAGCTGCATAATTGCCTTCATCGATAGCGAGTTTTAGTTGACTGGTTAGCGCAACAAGAGCAAGTTCGCACGAGTAACCCCGGCGAAAGCCGTATTGGAATGGTGAGACAATGTTAAATTTTGTAAGGTAATTAGATAAGCGTTTTCCTTTAAACTTTTCAAATACCTTGCTAAAAAAGGTAGTACACAGATGGGGCGATATAAGGGGGCTTACGACACCGTGGAACTGAAATTGCTGTGGGATATCCTTAATCACGAAGGCGCAGCTAACGATTATAGTAATGTACTGATATACATACGGATAACCAAGTACAAATTGTACGGAAAAGCGGCTAATGCAACGAAAGTGCCGAAATTCAGCGAGGACTCAATCAATCAATTCCATCTGTCTTCATTCTTGTTCTCGCTCACTGTTATGGGCATATCATTACAACTGAAAAACAATGAATTTGGCGTTGATTTATCTTACATCCGAAATGAGCAAAGGCTTAAACAGATGGTTGCTGGGCTTGCTGGATGCTATTTGGACGACATAGTGCAACTAGTAAAAATGCAAGAGGTTTACAGACTTGAGGATATGTGACAACACAGCGACAAAGTATGCCTTAAATTAGCACAGTAAAAGTGCTAATATGACACTCTAATCATGATATGAGTACTCATGCGGTATCAGTTCAAGAATATGGTATACCCCAAGTCAAGCCTGCGCGTATTAATACTTTGACGCATACATACACAAGGGAAACACCTGCTCAAGCTTCCATCAACATAATCTCAAAATGACAAGCAAGCGAAATGCAGCAATAATAATGACATGAAAAGCATTTTGTGGGTACAGGTAATATAAGGTGGTGCGTGGAATCTAAAAGAGGAGTAATGGTGCCAGCGCTAGCGTTCAGAAATGCCAAATCTATCATTAAAATTGCCCATCTTGTGATGGTTGGCAGTTAACCAAACATCGGTAGACCAGGCTTTGGGTGCCTACGGTAAAACCATAAATGAAGCAATGCAGGGTGACGGAGCAGAGCCAGATGATCTTTGAGACCCAAGAACATGCATGAAACGAAGTGGAAGCACAGAGTGCAGAAATACCTGTACGTTAAAAGCATGGATACTCAATATAGGAAGAGCTTTAGAAACTGGCTACCCAAGTACAAGGCAATTTAAAGTGCAAATAGACAACCAGAAGTAATCAAAAAGAAAGTGATAGCAGCAGAGACAGTTAATTGGATGTCAATAATAGAAACAAGAAGGACCGCCGAATATCACGATTATGGCAGGAAAGTAATTAGAAGGAGAATTGGTACAATAACAGAAAGGCAGCACCTTGCTATTTGAGGCCCAAACGGGTTGCCTAAGAGCCAAACACACGGAAGCAAATATTCGCTACAGTATGAGGCTTGTCTCTGCTCCAGCTAAAACCAGGAGACAAATCTGCACGTGATAATGGAAATCGAAGGTATTCCCCCAGTGAGCCCCATAGGTAACGTCCACATTCCAGAAGTGCTGTGATTTGAAGGGACTGGTATCATTAACTAGTCAGCAGTAGAGATAAACAAGAGACGTTTACATAATTGGTGGAGAAAAAGTTGACTCTCCATGCCAGCCCTGCGAAAGTGCATGTCCAGCGAAGCCGTTGCAAAACCACTACACGTGCTCGTTGGTCTATAAAATGTTTTATTACTTTAGATTAATGATAGTGATAATCATTTTGTGGTCCCTGTGGTTCACCAGGAGCCCTAATTCCGCGTGGCCAACCCAGAGCAGTGCTGCAACTGAAGTGTCTATTGAAGCTGCAACAGGTGTGCTCAGCCAGCGGGGGAATTACGGAAGTGAATGGATTTGCCTAAACTTCTTCCTTCGGGCTTCAAATGGCTTCTGACTTTGTAAACTCGTCATTTTCAACCAAGTATTGCAATTAAACATTATTAACAATGTTTAATGGGAGAATTTTAACGCAAGACCTGTCGTACAGAAGCCCGTTATTGAAACCATTAGGCCACGGACGCATGCATTCAGAAGCGGCATAGAGCCCCCTTATGAATTTTTCGCTGGCATAAATAAATAAATTATGGAGTTGTACGCTTCAAAACGACGATCTCATTAGGCACGCCGTACTAGGGGACTCAGCAAGAATTTGGGGGAATAGGGTTTTTTTAACGAGCACCTAGATCTAAGTACACGGGTGTTCTCGCATACAGCCCCTTACCCTCCTACCCCAATAGAAATGCGGCCACCGTGGCCTGGATTCCACCTCGTCACCTTGTGCTTAGCAGTCCAACACTATAGCCATTAAGGAACTAAGGTAGGTCTCGCGGGCTTGTCACAAGATATGTGGTTCAGATGCTTGTTTTAAGCTTGTGTTTTTTATTGAAACGAGTGATTTTCTGTATTTTGTATGCGTGATTCCAAAGAATGTACGCATGTTTCCCTTCACTTCGATCAGTGCTTGAAGCCTGTTTCATCTCCAGCGCGTGTCGGCCCGGTATTTCACCACCCCCGGGATCGGCCGATATTTTTGGTAACGGATGCTGACACGAAACATTCCGACCAACTAGAGGCTAATAGCTTCCCTGTAAAAAGACCCGCCGTGGTTGCTTAGCGGCTATGGCGTTGGCCTGCTACGCACGAGGTCGCGGGATCGCATCCCGGCCACGGCGGCCTCATTTCGATGAGGGCGAAATGCGAAAACACCCGTGTACTTAGATTTAGGTGCACGTTAAAGAACCCCAGGTGGTCGAAATTTCCGGAGTCCCCCACTACGGCGCGCGTCATAATCAGAAAGTGATTTTGGCACGTAAAACCCCATATTTTTTCTCTGCAAAAAAAAAGAAAGCAAGATATTCGTAGGACTCCATTCATTACAAGCATAGGTAAACGTACAAGGCACATATAATGGTTTCAGGTTAGAGAAAAGTATTAGAGCGGTGCTGGCAAAATGTTAGACGGAAGAGCATGCACAGCATACCCGGTCAGCTCAAGCTAGCTAGGTGAATATTTGTCACGAGCCAGTTTCCAAGGCAATGCGACTATATCAGCATCATAATAAGTTATGCAGTGTGACATACAAAATTTCATTATAACGCATTATGATTGAATTGGGCCTCTCAGCTATTATTCAGCACTGTAAACTAGATTAAAAAGCGGTAGTCGTCATGCCCCCTGGGTAGCGCGTTTCAATCGTTTAGCTCTGTCCATTCCAGCATAATAGGTGGCGTTTGAGTATATGGGAGAATGTAGGCAATTAATTGTGTCATGCGAGTAATCTGATTGAATAAGAGGCCTTAGTTATTGAATCGATGACAACATTTTCGGTATGTCGGGTACCCTTAAGCTCTTCCGGCGCCAAGAGATAATTTCGTGCCGTTGATTAGGTATAAGAAAGGAGCATGGGAAAAGATAATACATGCGTGTCAATATATTACTCACACTTTGATTAAACAACCTTAAACTAAGAATTCTCATTACTGACAATAGTAATAATAATGTACGGGAAGAACAGTTTGAAATGGCGCAGGGTGGAGTGTATTCGTACGCCAATGTACGCTTTTTTAACTCCATGTAACAAGCGTCAGAAGTGAAGCACCCCATTCAAGTTTTATTCTGGGCCTAACGTAAGCACAGGAGAAGGTAAAGAAAATGAAAACAATAAATAAAATGTCTCCTATGAACAGTTAACCATTAAGTGTACCACTTTTGCGAATTGTCTTAGTGTCTAAAGGCTTCTGCGGCAATTATTCTAAAACAGGGATTCCACAAGTTTTCTGCACATGAAAGTGCTTTCAGATCAAAGGGACAGTTGCATTTTCGCCGGCCTAGTAGTAAAAAAGTTTGAAGATGACATCTATTTCTAAATCTCACTAGCAAAATCTTTCGTTAAACAGTGTTCACTATTTTTATTGTGTAAGGACAGCACTGATTGTCACCAACACTCAATGCTTTTGGTTATTCATTCCTAGCCCCAACATATTTTTTATTAAACATTTCACTGTATGAAGAGAAAAATTTGAAGGTGTTTGAGCCTGGCTGACGTCTCTCTTTTGGCTCCGTTTCAATTTTAGGAGGAATGTAAGATATCGGTTCGATCCGCCAGACGTCATTAGAAATGCTACGCACTTCACAGAATGGAAGGCATTCTTTTTTCGTGATAAGTGGTACATTACCGAAAGGAGAAAAGGGATCGATTTCTTCAGTGATTACCACATGCGGAAAGCAGATGGTAAATTAGTTACCGTGACAAGTTAGCTGTTAGGCTGATCTCATATGCATGTATTGTACCGCTGACTAGCACATTTATTGTACTGACTTCGCCCCTGTTATGTGTTCTTCGTCGGGGGCGCAACAAGTAAATGGAAAACTACCCCATGTCATGTCTCTTCTCTCGTGGAGGATGAATATTAGAGGTATGTTATGGGGAATATTAAGACCAGTCGTTTGTTTTGAGGCCTAAGAGGACGGCACCGAATGAGGCAAATGTTGCACCTAGAATAGCACCACAGCACTGTGTGATGCATCGGCGATGTGGAACGCTGTAAGATTCTGATACTTACGGCATTCATAATAACTATATGTTCTTGCACGGTACGCATTTACAGTATGCTTGAACAATGTTATCGCCGCTACTATACCAGGATACCACATAGAGTTGACAGGTGCCCTGAGGCGCTAACGCATCGCCTATCACAGTGACCTATCACGTATAACGCAAAACTGAGTCTATCCACTAGAATGACGAGCAAAATATCATGCAATATGCAAATTGATGCTTACGGGTCGGCAGTGCCTAAAATGTTATTTAAATCTCCGTAGTAAGAATGAAACACACTAAGCGTATCTGTATCATTCAATGTGACGTTGACCTTTCCAAGTTCTCTCCCCAGTAAGTCAGATATGGGAACCTAGGAAGAATAAAAAAAATATTTTTTTTTATTTCTCAAGCCGCGCACGGCATTCACTAGGCGACCCAATCAAGAAATATTCCAAATACATCATGTTATCGAGTCAGAAATAAAAAGTCATTTAATTTCACGATGTGTACGCGTACATTTGAAAATAATTAAATAGAGGACCTGCTGGAGCTTTGCATTCAGAGCCACGTGAAATAATAATGATTTTCACAAACACTCTCATTTTCTTGTACAATAGACACATAATTACGAAAATTTCGTATTGAGAGCAAATTTGCACTAAAAACTAAAATAAAAGTAATACAGCTTGAAACAAAGCTGCCCTTGAGTGGTTACATATCTTTTCAATTTCGCGTTTTTTTTTCTTAATTTATTGCCTCTCAAAGTGGTTATATGTTTCGACAGACATTAAATATAAAAAAGAAGTCCCATAGCCGCAGACGGCACATGGACCTTCGGTCAAAGTTGGATGACAAGACGAATGACTGTATTGTATCAAAATAAAGTAAAATCATTGCATAGAAGCAATGTCAGGACAACTAGAAGAAAGAAAAAGTTGACAGGCAAATGGACTACCCTAAGACATGACGGTAAGAGAGCACAGTTAAGTGTTTCTGTTTCGTGCACGTGTTAACTTATGCTGGCGAATTATACTGACAGGCCCAATCTAATAAGGCGCGGCAAGAAGCATTAGCTACATTTGATTTCTAAAGCAAAGTAGGCGTTGCCAGAAGCTGACCGAAGCTAGCGTTACCAGAATGATTATTGTAAGCAGAACCATCTGTGAAATTAGCGTGTGGTTGGCGTTAATCCCAATATGTCCGTATAGCATATTCACATTGTTCCTCGCTGCCTCCGAAGGCTCTCCACCTAACATTACCTCTGCTCGTGCTACCGCACTTTGTCATCACAGGTTTTCGCAGTTATGTGACGAGCGATCCACGGCATGTTGCTCTGAAACACTGCTAAACCAGGTGCTCACCCGCGCTTTAGGAAAGGGAACCTGATGCTAAATCTGTGGCTTCTGTGGCCCTTCTTGGAGCATACTTATTGGAGCATACCTGATTTGACAAATAAAGAACGAAAGTTGTCAGGTAAAACATGACAAGCCGTTTGACAAGAGTTCCACAGGAGTGTCGGCCCAACCGGCCGCTGCATCAATGACCGCTTGGGGGACCGTGCCCGAAATTTAAGTGACTTAAAGAACGAGTACGCACATTTGGTCGCGCACGTAATTAAATGCAGAGGAGGCGATGCTCGGTTGGGAGAAACAAAGGTTATCAGTAAGAGTACCGACAAGACGGCGCGATCGGTTTGGAAGCGTTGCGCATAAATATGGCAGCAAGTGCGTAAGCACCCCCTCAGTATCGCTATTTGCTGCAGAGCTTGAATTCTTACAAGCAGCCGAATGCTGAATTAGTTGTGTTTTAGTGTCTCTTCCCTTTTTCTGTATTGTTTCTGTTGATTGCCTGCACGTACGTTCTTCAATGCGCGGTGTCATTCTTGCCCGATTGTATGGCTCCCTTCCACTTCACCTCAGCCTTTCGCCTTATACAAGGTGTCCGTCTTCCGTCAATAAAACTCAGTTGACAGTCAGCGCTTGTGTCTCGTCCTTGTTACTTTGTGGTCGCATGTGTTAGCGCTGTTTTATTGGTTTGTTTTATTTAGGTGCTCCATGAGGCCATTCGTCTGCGGGTCGTAGGAAGTTGTTATGGAGTGACTTTTGCGGCTGCATTGCGGGACTGTACAAGTAAACCCTTCTTCTGTCGGTTACGACGACGCATGGTGCACTACGTCGAAGCATCATGTCAATGCACCACGTTTTAATGCGTGGACATTCATGGTGGACATTACGCACTTTCCGGAGGCTATCTATCTATATATCTATCTATCTATCTATCTATCTATCTATCTATCTATCTATCTATCTATCTGTATATCTATCCATATTTCTATACATCTGTCTGTCTGTCTGTCTGTCTGTCTGTCTGTCTGTCTGTCTATTTTGTTTGTATGTTTCTAGCTAACCTTTTTCCCGTCTACCTGGGTCACTGGGTATTCCGCGGTCAAATAGTTAGCGCATCAGGCTGCCGTGCTGAAATAACAGGGTTCGAAACCAGCCATCGGATCAGCTTGGCCACTGACTATGTCCATACGTGCCTGTTTTCAACGATGCTCTTTCACGATGACATATGTCACCGTAGATGCGGGGCTGGGTATGCACCGCCGTTCGATGAAACTCTCTGACGCCGACTTGAATTGCTAGGTATGTGCCACTCGGCATGTGCGGATCCTAAATGAAACTCTTTGATGCCAACTTGAGTCACTGGGTATGGGCCACTATATGTGTGTCGTTCTGCAAGTAAGGGCTTTGACGTGAACTTGCGTAAATAGGTATGTGCCACTAGAAATGTGCCGCCTGTACAATGACGAAAAAGGATCCCTCAAATTTCGCCGATTCTGAGCTGAAGCGGACCCGCCTCAAGGGTTCCTCAAGTTCAGGAGCCCGACACATTAGCAGGCTGTGCAACAAATGCACTGGGCATGGGCCACTTTTAATGAACGCCTTTTACACCAACGCTTTAACGAGCTGCGCCATGATTTCACTGGGTATGTGCCGCTCTTCAATGGCCCTCTTGCCAACTTGTTTAACTGAGTAGGTGCCACGGAGTGTACGGCAAGAGAGGCAATAATTCTAAGCGTTCGAAGGCACCGACGCGCCGCGCTTCTTGTTCTCGAAAAACCAGGCGCGCGCTTCTCGGCAGTGACGCATGACGCGTTTCTGAGAGTTCGCGCTCTCCAGGGCGCCACACATTTGCGCGGCCCCGGCCGTGCTTAGGGGCGGCCACCCTAAGTGTTATTTAAATGCATTACCAAGTAGACATTGTGTACAATACCTAGAATTTGGTATCAGACTTACTAAAATTCTGTTAAATCGGTTTCAATTGTTTCGTATTTTCCAGGAAGGAGGCTTCCTCTCAGTTGTGCCTCGATGTTAGTTGAAGTGAACACCGAGTATTATAAACAGCCTACGCAAACATACCAAAAGTGAAGCGGAAAGAGTACGAATGAACAAAAGTCACTGTAACAGAAGCAAACAAAGTCGATGTCTCAATACTGTAATGACATTCAATATGAGATTAATAAATCTTTCTTGTACTGAAATTCCTGAATGCAGATATTTTATTACTGTGTTTGAGTGGTCAGATTTCTTACTCGTGGCAGCGCTGTTGACTAATCAACCTCAAAAGATAAACTAACCACCGGCCGGAATAATTTCTAACAAATTTGTTCCTAATTTGTGGCCATTGTGAGATAATGTCAAAAGGTTTGCTCATAGATGTCTGCGTTGTGCTTTACTAAGTGTGCAGAACCTGCATTCATCACGGAGCTTTGCAGTTTTCAATGTGTTATACGATGCATTGATTGTTTCAGTGTTAAAAATGGTATAATAATAAAAGACGGCACATTTAAAGCATTTATCAAATCAGGCAGAGATATTCGAAAAAAGTATTTTTTGTACTTAATTATGAAAAAGTGAAAAGCAAAACGCAACGCTTATCTAGCATAAATATAGCATCGCTGCAATGTGTGTCGTGATGTGGCACCGTCGATGTTATTTTTTTATCAGGTTAAGCCGATTATTCGGGATAAAGCGTGACTCACATTGGGATATGTTGCTTCCAGGTTTGATATATTGTAGGTTACAATCCCACCCTCTCCGGCCTTCTTCGACAGCTGCAAATATTACAACGATAAAACATGGTATAGTAAAGATGCCTTCAATGGGATAAAAACAAACCGCCAAGATGGTACTTTGTACAACACATTCACCGTGATTTTAATGTTTCACTCCTACAACTGCAGCAATTGTTACTTTGGAAGGAATAAACAAACTTATTTAACACATCTGGAATTGGTCGATATGATATAAGCAGTTCTAAGGCCATCGTCTTTGTCGAAAGCATCGGTGCCACTGCTCCGACTAGTAAATTGCTAATAAATAATTGCTCAATCGGAATTACAGCTTCACATGTTAACTCTACTGCACAAGTACACACTTATTATGTCTAGAATTGGCTTGGATACTTTCGTGGATTGCTAAAATAAAAATTAGTCATTTGTTAAACCACACAAATGCATTCAAATTATTTTTTGGAAGGAATAATAATAAAGTTGCACGGAAATTATCGCCCATGATTGTCATTGTTAAAACAATAGCCAGACTTCTAGAGAGGTATTCTTTCTAGTTTTTTAATTATACGCTTGAACATCCTTATTTGTTGCAGTGACGAAGTTTAAGTATTTCTTCTTGTTTCATGGCGTGATTCCGCAGAGAAAAGAGCCGTTAAACAGCACATGTGTAATGGTAGTACAGCACGCCTACATATATAGAGGGATTCCTCATACGTGCGCTGTCTCCCGTGGCGCGAGCACTGAGGTGGAATGCAAACGCGATCCTCCTCTCTCGCCACCACCACAGACAGAGAGGATGAGAGGGCGGCTAGAGAAGCCGGCGGCTGTCTTTTTCAAGTGCCCCACCACACAAATAATATGTTCTGTAGGTACCACATACGTATCTAAAACTAAAACAAGAAAATTGAGAAGTTTGTGTTTGATGGTCCTTGGCCAAATAAGTAGCCGGAGCGCTAACCCCAAAAGAAAAAAAACGGGCTCGTGTACACAGCAGCAATAAAATGCTCACAGGCTTCCCTGTGTTATTTACCATACCTTATTTTTTATTTTTACGCTGACAAAAAGATGTTTTCACAGTGTTCATCGTGGTCTGCAAGTGCGTTGAACAGAAATAGCCCCATGCTAGCCTAAACACGCATAATATTTTGCATTCAAAAACTCTAATAAGATTTACTTCCAAAAATATAGTGCAAAGCATGCTTCACGATCGCAAGAATTGAGAGTGTGATGCAGCTCATTAGTGAAATAAAGCGCTTGAGTGAAATAATGAGATTTGTCTTGTCGAAAAAAGTTACATGTATGCTACATCAAGGGATCAGAATTATGAGCGAAATTCAAAGTTTTTGTTCAACTACAATGCCGCTTAGTCCACTGGAAAGTTTGTGAATGAGTCATGCGATCATGCGATCGAATGAGTCATGCGCTTGAACGCGTGTACTTGCTGCAGTGAGGATATTTTCTGGTGAGAATATTCATCTAGCACCTCTAAAGCAGCACCACAAGGCTCCCCGCAGTAGTACAGGGCTTCAGTTGTGCACGCGACTCGTCATACGTGTGTTTTCTCCAGCGACGCCAACGCCTGACTCGAAAGCCGCAGCGGTATACCTCTTCCGCAGCCGCCACTGGGATAGAGGGTGACAGCGTGGTGGAAGAAGTGGAGGACAGTTCATAGTCAGTGCTCCACTAGAGCATCAACAGGTTCATAAACCCCAAAGCTATCGCACGATAGCTCATGCGATTGAACAAGCCGAATATTGCGCACAGGGTGCTGAACACGCCCTGCAACTTGTCCGTAAACGTTTTACGGTATGCGCATGCAACGTAGTCCTAAGAATTGCTTTCGGTACTTGCGAGCAACAATCAGGTACACAAAGTAGTTGCGTTATGCATAAGACTAAAGTAGCGCCATCTACGCCTTGGTTCACAAAAGTCAAACTTAAATCTACAAGACCCTTCAAATCACTTATGTGTGAAAGCCACTAGACGCAAGGCAACCCCGTTCTTGCATTCTTCAGATTTTGTAACAAAGCACCACGCAAGAGAATCTTCGATACCGACACTATAGCTGCATTTGAATTTGCTGGAAACAGACCGCACGCATTGGCGTACGCGGCACTGTACGGTGGCGACGAGCAAGTGTCATGGCACTGACGCAACTAAAAACAAAAAAACAAAAAAAAAGAAAGGTCGGCGCCGAGTAGACACTCGCGGGCTTGTTTTTGTCAAGACCGTGCGAGCACCAGCACGGTACTCGGTTCCACCAACACGGACTCACGCACCTCATCGCCTGCTCTCGCTGGAGCGCTCTGACAGAAACATAATGGGATGTCGTTGCCTTTAGTTAGTTTTATTCATGTCAGGTCAGGTCAGTTTATTTCCTTAAAGGCCCATTTATCAGTGGTGTTCAGATCGCGTGGTGGTAGCAGTACCAGCTTGACAGCTGAGTTCAGCCTAGGGCAATAGTTTCGTACGGTTTCGTACGGTAAGATAGCACTATCTTGTATCTTAAGATACACGATACACCATTTTACGAATCGGAAATAGAGATACTGATACACGTCTTGCCAGACGTATCATGATACAGATACAAGATACATGTATCTTCGGTACTACCCAGCACTGCAGGTGAAAAGCACTATCTGCTATGAAATAATGACATGCGCGACGTTATCAGCTTCGTAGGCACGTCCTGGACGTAAATAATGTCGCAGTCAGCGCTCAAATTTCGCATTAGGGAACATCGTAATCGTCTGTGATTTTTTTTCATTCCTGGTCTCTACAACACAACGTTGTTAGTTGCTGCCTTAGAGTTTTGTCTACGCTGGGAAAGGCCAGTTTTTCTTCATAGCGGATAATTCGAGTTTACTGGCATGCACAGCAAGCAATATTCCCGTGTTGGCCTCGAGATTTTCGGCCTCTTCATCTAACCACTGCTGGCGATTAATTGATACAGGGTTTATTCAACCCGTTACGCCACATCAAGACCTCATCCTTCCAGTTATGCTTGGAATGGCGCTGAATTCTTTATGCAAGACGTCTTTCACACCACTGTGATCCTCGTCAGACTTCCTCTGTTGTTATGCCACTGCACAGAAACTTGCGACTGCGCACCACTCTAAAACGATCCCCTTACCAAATGTCTGAATCGTAGTATTGATACCGCCTATCACACGTTTCGCCTGATCATCACGAGCTGGGACACTGTCCTACCTTTTGTCACCTTTGGTATTCCCGGTGCCATGACACCGGTAGCAACTCTGCCTTTTTTATTCTGCATGGAGGAGATTTACCTTTGCCTTTCTATAGAGTTCTTCTGACCATTGCCCAGCTACGCACTGACTACACTTGCGACTGCACTGCTCGAGCAGAAAAGGCAAATTACAGCGTTCGTTATGTCCTGGCAGCTTCGCAGCACGCCAGGAGGGCTTCTACCGCAACGACCACCGTTGCGCGCACTTCCAGCGTGTCTTCCTCATCCTTCTTTAGATATATCTTTCTTTTTAAAGAAAATAGCGTGATCATTGTTTAATCTTTCAATGATACAAGATCAAATTTCACGACAAATTTTACACAGTATTTCCGAATTGTATCAGAGTATGTACAATATTCATGGTCTAAAATTCGCATGACTCGGAGATTTCTATGATAGTGAACATTGGTTTAGAAGGTTGGAAGAAACGGCGAATGCCCATGAAATAACTAGCAGAAATATTGCTCGTTTATTTACCCACATGAGTCACCCACTGGTTGAGTAAACGCTATCTTGAGTTCGAGGTCGCGAGCTCTTTGCTGACCATGGTAGTTGCATTCTAATAGGGCCGAAATGCGAAACAATCATGTACACCGCGTTCAGTATGAGCTGCACCGCGGGAGCGGATGGCCAAGCGCACTGTAAGGTTGTACAGTGGGGCCAATAATGACATGTTTTTGAGTACTTAGTGGAGTGTTTGGCGGTTCCTGCGATGCCCATCGCCTCCACTTGCTTGCTTTCACCCCCTTCCTCGTTTTTCATTCACTGTGGTGATATCAGCGTCGAAAATGATAAATGCCGCCGTGGCTTGACGCCCAAACTTCGCGCTCGACAAGTCCAGCTTCACAAAACAAGTGATGTTTAGCCTAGGTCTTTGTGTTAGCTTCATTTTATTTAATGGGGTATTCCGGACTGATGGCACCGCGCATCCTATTGCGTGAAAGTGGCTGCGTGTTGTGCGTACAATGAAACACAAATATTTTCTTCACTTCGGAAAATGTCCCGAGTGCCAAACACTGAGCGCCTGCAAATAGTTGAACTGCTCCTGAAACAGTATACTCAACGCCAAATAGCAGAGGTGACGGGGAGGTCAAAGAAGACTGTCAATCGCATCATCAGAGCTTATAGGGATCAAGGCCGCATCAGCGATGCTCCTCATAAACGGCACCCTCGTGCAACGACTGCTGCCCAGGACATGGATATCCTCTCCGCCGCGCAGGCAAGCCCCTTCGGCACTGCCAAGGAGATCGGTGCTGCCGCTGCTGTGTCTGCAAGCGTGTCGACAATAAGAAGACGACCAGCGGAAGGAAAACTTAACAGTCAAGTCGAGGCCCTGAAGCCGCGGCTCTTCGAGACGAACAAGACGTCTTCGCGTCTTCGCGAGCGAACCAGTCTCCTCGGCCACTCACGACTGGAAAACTGTAAGTACTTTTTTACTGTGAGCCTGCCTTCAGAACGCGCTGGAACCAAAAGTAATGAGTTTGGCGCCCTGCCAACTCTTGCTACGACCGCCTTTACGTGCAGGAAGTCGCATCGAGCGGCCGCACCGCTGTCGATGTTTGAGGCGCGATGTCCAGAGATGAACTTGGCGTTTTGAACAGCGTTGAAGAATCACATACATCGCCAAGGTATTGCGACATCCTTGATTATGTCATAATCCCTTACATGGTGGACGGATTTTTTCCAGAAGGAGACTTCCTATTGCAACAAAACCTCTCACCTGCGCACACTACAAAGCTTGTTGAGGAGCTCCTGAACATGCGAGGGGTGCGGTGTCTCAGGTGGTTCACCGAAGGGTATTTATTTATTTATTTATTTATTTATTTATTTATTTATTTATTTATTTATTTCATTCTGCGGACAAGTCATCCGAGCAAGGAGGGCGAAATATGGTACACATAATAAAAATAAGAATGACAAAACAAACACAAACCATAAAATTACAACATTATGTTGATTCAGTTATATAATTCCATTCGGTTACAGTTCGAGGAAAAAAACAAAACGTGTGTTCGTTCTGGCAAAGTAAGGGGTTGATGCACCATGTCTGCGGTAGTCTGTAGTTCTGGTCGATAACTGCGATGAATATGCAGATGGGTCAAGGAATAAATCGCTAGTGGGAAGTAGGTTAAGGAATTCAAGTCTCTGTTTCTTTCTTCTAAGCTCAAGTGGTTGAATGTTGTAAATTTTCTTAAGTTCGGTCGGCGAATCAGATCTTCAAAATTTGTTGAACATAAATCAGACCACTTTTCTCTGAATTCTATCAAGACTATTGATATTAGACATAATTGTTCTGAGGAAACCCGTATGGTGGAGAGAAGTAAATAATTAAGGAAAAATGGGACCAGGAAGCCGCGTAGCAATTGCTACAGATGGGTGGATGTCTCATGTTCCCTTAATTAATTTCTTCTCTCAATCTTGCGGGTTTCCGCAGAACTATTACGTCAAACTCTTGCCTTTTGCTTCGAGTTGTTGACAAATTCGAGTTCGCCCTGCCATCAAGCTAGCTGCTTGGTTAGCTCAGATGGTAGAGCGGTTGCCCCGGAAAGGCGGTGGTCCCTGCTTCGAGTCTCGGACCCGGAAAAACTTTTAATCTGCGAGGCTTTTCTTTTGAGGAAGCCTTGTGGGTTTCCTTTGTAGCAATTGCTGCAATTATTAGGTGGATGTCTCATTTTCCCTTAATTAATTACTTGTCTCCATCTTGCGGGTTTCCGCAGAACTATTACGTCAAACTCTTGCCTTTGCTTCGAGTTGTTGACAAATTCGACTTCGCCCTCCCATCTGCTAGCTGTCTGATTAGCTCGGATGGCAGAGCGGCTGCCCCGTAAAGGCGGTGGTCCCGTGTTCGAGTCCCAAGCCAGGACGAATTTTCCTTGAACCGCGAGGCTTTTCTTTCGAGGAACCCGTGTGGGTTTCCTTCATAGCAATTGCTAGAATCGGTTGGATGTCTCATTTTCCTTTAAAAAACTATTGATATTAGATTTTGTGTACGGATCGCAAAGTATGCATGCATATTCCAACTTAGGTCTAATTGATTAAGAAATGAGTTAATAAATTAACTCAATCAAGTTATTCAAATATTTAAAATTAAATTATACAAAGAATTGTATGTTTGATTAACATCATTGAAACCGTATGGGGCAGAATGAAAGCTAGGCTCTGCAAAAGAGCATAACACAGTTCATGCGCTGATGAGCTATGGAGCATTGTAGAAGAAAAATAGGTGCGCCTACAAATTGAACACAGTTTCATTAAGTACCTGTACGCGTCATTCCCATCGAGAATGCAGAACGGGATTTCCGTTCATAGGGCCATGACCCACTACTAAGGCGTGACGACTGCTCCATTTATATATATTTCTTGTTACCTGTACTTTCGCCCTTTAATATTTCTTTTCATTTGAGAAAATGTCATTATTTCTGTTATAACTACAATTCTGCCTTTCTTTGTTTTTGTGCATTCTGAGTGCATTAAGTATGCATTATTCACATTGCTTTTCATATATTTATTTTGACCAGAGCTTCTTCATTATATTATTTGCTTTGTATTCCAATGAAGATATATTGCAATTCTCGTGTTATTTTTCTGTTCCTTATTACTTTGACTCCAAGAAATTCGCTTTTCCTCGTCATGCTACGCTATACTTGGAAATTCCTATCACGCTAAAATAAATGAAACCACTAAATCAGCGCAGCTTTTGTTTTCACTGAAATATTGGAAGACTTTTTTTTCATTCCCACCATGTTTTGCTCTCTTCTGACGATCACACAATATTTTATGAAACCAGGTAAGTTTCTCAGTCAAGAGCACTGCACACGACTTCATGTTGACGTATCCAAGAAATGAGTTTCCTGCCTGTCCCTTTTCTAGGCGAACTTTCTGCAAACTGGTATATGTTGATAACGGGTGTTATGAGAAAGTATTATCAGCGTATTTCCGATAGACAAGCAAAGTAAACGGCAACTACGGCATAGTAGAAATGCTGTTGGCAACCACCGGAACGGGAATATCGACGGCAACGCGTTAGGCACGGGCAGCACAGCTCTGCTAAAACTCTCTACAGAAAATATTACACGGCCCATGTCGTCACCGGATCTCCCTCTTCGTTAGAAGCATGACGCGATCAGAAAGTGTTCAATTAAAGTAAGAAGCACTTCCATGGTCATTCTTGGATGAAGGTATAGCGCTCCTTCTTTGATAAGTTTCGCGCGCCGTCTTTGGTCGGCGGCAAAGTCCCTGTATCATCTTCGAATTTTTCTTCGGGAAAGACTGAATGAACCAGCTAAGTAAATGGTAAACGTTCCTTTAAAAGATTTAGGTGCAGGCTCAAGAACCCCATGTGCTCAAAATTATTCCGGAGTTCCCCACTGCGACGTGACTCATGCTTATTCTATCGTGGTTCTGACTTCGAAAACTCCAAAACATGTTTTGACTGATTTAGGAATTTTGTCTATGTGGGATGTCCTATAAATACTCGCAGCTGATGAGATATTGACGCGTGTACTTGATTATCTTTATCGGGCGACCACGTTTCACCACCTAACAAATGTTATCGTACAGCGCAGGACGCGCCTGCATGTATCCGAATTTTCTGGAATGTTATCGATGATTCCATCCGATGTCTGTCACCGCACCTTGTGTACTCTGAATGCATGTATGCAGGACGCGAATAGCGTAGAATTTTGTGGAAGACCCGCGGGTCCATGGGATTACTATGGAACATTCGCCGAGTGATGTATAAAAGCCGACGGGCTTGACCCGCTGATCAGATTTTCGACGATCGCTAACTGTGTCCGCCGCTATCGTGCTGCTTTAAGGGTAGCCTGTTTTTTGTGGGCACAGGTTCGCCCAATAAGAGCTAGCTTCGTCTTTCACAGTATTGCTACTGTGTTCTTTAACGTCACTACCACGTGACAATATGATGTAATACAGGCCCCGGATGAGTTTACGCAGACGGCAGTTTACTAAGACAGACACGAACCATTAGTGACGAATGTTCGTGCAATTTGCGGCGTAGGAATACAACGGCGTGGTCTGGTAGTCAGCAGGGACCACTTCACGAGCATAAGGTTAGTATGACTATTGAATTAGTAAAAATTTGCGTACTCACAGTCTTCGAGAATTCCGCCAATGTATTAGTCAGGTTTTGAAGCGTTGAAGTGTCAATTTCTGGGTTTAATAGTTTGATAGTGTTGTTTATGAGTGCTGTGATATTGGACATCTCTTTGATCTTTATTAGAACGGGCGTGGCCTCAAGCTGAAAAATTTAATAGTAAGAAAGATCTGCATAAAAACAATATGTAACATACCAACTTAGTAAAACTAGTGTTTAAAAATAGGCATAAAGCAAACGAATACTTTTCTTACAATACGACTTTGCGGGTCTGTGCTCATTATCTTTTGTTATTTCTGCTATGTATTCATTTCGTTAGCACAACATTCTCTTTGAGTTGCATTAATTGATCAGTTAGGTTTTCCGCCATGGAACTATGAGCCTTTTCCTTTAACAATGTGATACTGTTGTTGATTGCTACTCGGATATTGGATAGGTTTCTTTATGTTATTCAGAACGGGCACAGTCTCCATCTGAAAACTTATACAGTAGGAAGGATATACAAAAACATATTATATAACGAAAAGCTTAGTAAAATTAGATTTATTGCGCAATTATTCTTTGGCGAGTGCACAAGGCTCATCACACGAAAACGGTAATGCCTTGCATATGCGCAAGAATGCTAAAGAGGAAGCTTTAGCTCGGGCCCAACACCGACGCGGCCTATTCAAATACATGTAAAACGCACAAATGTTTTTGTGAGATAACTCCTGCACCGATTTTGATAAAATGTGTTGCATTTGAAAGAGAAAGTTAAATTCTAGTGACTGTTGAAAGCGGAATTTCGATTTAGGGCCTGAATTTTCTAAAAACAATTTTCAAATATTTCACCATTTGAAAAAAAAATCGAAGCACGAAGTTTACAAATTCATAGCTCTGCATCAAGAACTGATATCGCGGTTCTGTAAACGGCATCCATTAGATCATTCAAAGCGGACAAATTCAATATGTCATTTTACATCTTACGTGAATTTGTTACGTTGGTTACAACGGTTTTGCAAAAGTTGTATTTCCCTATGATTAAATTTTTTTTATATTCATGTGTAACATACCAATTTTGTCCGCTTTAGATGTACTATTAGATGCAATTCACAGAGTTGTATTGTCATTTTCAGTGGTTGAGTTACAGAGTTGTAAACTTGATAGTTTCGTTTCTTGAAAATTTTCGGTTTTTGCCAATTTTTAATAAACAATTGACGACCCAACTCGAAAATTTGAAACCAACAGTCACAAGATTTTAAGTTTGTCTTTTAAATGCTACAAACCTCGTCAAATTTGGTGCAGTGGTTGCCGAGAAAAACGAATTCTCCTTTTACATGTATTTACATAGGAGCAAGGAAGCTTAAGTGTAAATGCAGACGATAGGTAGTTGTGTAAGCAATAAGGAACAATTTAAACAAAGAGAATGGATCAAATACCCATGCGGATATATAGGGCTTCATGGAAAATGCATGGGCAAGATTTTAGTAGGGGTGGGCTACTGAAGTTTATGGTTGAGTCAACTTGAATATAGGGGTGGGTCAACCGGATATTTCGAGGTGGGCCCACTGAAATTTTCGGTGGGCCTTCTTAAATTTGAGGGTGGGCCTACTTAAATTTGGGATGGGCCAACTTGAAATTTGCGGTGGGTCAATTTAAATTTGGTGGGCCATCTTGATATTTGGGGGTGGGCGACTTGAAATTTGGGGGTTGGTTAACTTAAATTTGGGGGTGGGTCAAATCGAACTTTGAGCATCCGCAACTAAAATTTTGGGGTGGGCGAACATAAATTTGGAGCTAAGCGAACTTACAATTGGGGATGGGCTGACTTCAAATTTGGATAAGGGCCAACTAAAATTCTGGGTGGGCTAAACTGAAATTTGAGGGTGGGTCAACTTGAAATTTGCACGTGGCCAACTTAAATTTGGGGCTGGGCAAACTTAATAGGCTAATTCGGTCAGATATCAAACAGCTTTCTGGCAGAGGAACTACCCAGGGTTCGGTTTTCTCAGCCACCCTGTTCAAAATGGCGATGGCACAGCTGCCACTGCTCCTCAACAAATTTCCGAACGTGCAGCACGCCCTGTACGCCGATGATGTAACAATCTGGGTGACCACAGGGTCGGACGGCGCCATTGAAGACGCACTACAGGAAGCAGTAAATAAAGTACAAGGGTATGCAACACCGGAAGGCTCACCTGCGCACCTCAGAAGTCGGAGCTCCTGCTTGTATTCAAAAAACGCAATAAGGCGGATATTCCATCAACAATCACATTGCATCTGAATAGCATCCTTATTCCAAAGGTAGACAGACTACGTGTGCTAGGCCTTCACATACAATACATCGGGAAGGGCTCATATAGCCTACACATACTCTGCCAACAAATCACCCAAGTAGCGCTATTGATAAAGTGCCTTACAAACCGCCGACAAGGATTCCAAGAAAAATATGTACTCCGAATAGTGCAAGCCCTCATAATTACCGGATTAACCTACCACTTCCAACCTCATAACCTGACTCAGACCACCATCCCTGCATGTCCATGCTGGGCTGGTGGACACAAGGTTCACAAGGGCTGGTGGACACAAGGTTCACCAGGTGGACACAAGGTCCAGCAGGTGGACACTAGGTTGTACATCAGGCGTCACCAACCACCTAGCCGACAATATGAGAAAGGCTTAGTTTTGAAGGGACGTCGCATTATATGCAAGACAACCAAGATAAAGTTGGCAACTGCCAATCTGCACTGAGCCAATGTAGGACATAACAATACTCCCTCCAGTATTTTCTTTGTTTTTAGGTTGTAATATTAATAAGTTAACTGTATCAACCAGCCATAATGAACATGCTTCGAAAGTTCCTTTCTCGTACATCGAACGTTAGGAGTCTTAAGAAAACATATTAAAGTACATGTTTTGTGCGCATGCTAAACGCATTGAGACATAAATTTCGCCTGAATACTAGATAACTCACCCTTGGGGAAGTCAGGCCGTCCCAATAAACATGGTGCACATGGAGAATTTCAGACATGTTCATATGGCGAAGTAACTCTGTACAGTTGCTCGAGTTAAAGATGTTATGTTCGGTGAGAACCGGCCAGGCATTAAATCCAGATTCATTCAGCACTTTAATCAAAGCACTAGGATGATCTGGTAGTTCTGTAAATAAAGTTCTTCGGTGACTCTTCAGAAAAAAATTCACTGACGATTACGATACTTCCTAATACAAAATTTGAGCGCTGCCCTATACGTGTTTTCATTTTGCGTGTCAATATTTCACATCATGATCATGTGGATAGACGGTTTATATTAGGAAGAGAACGCTGTGAGTAGTGTAGTTGGCGCGGACAATCTGTCTCATGCGGCACATTGCAAAGGAAGCGAAGTGCGGCCGATCGCGAGCGGAAGCGCGTGGGTTGCGTCTGGCCGTGACTCCTAAAAGACGCCACGCAGCTCATGCAGCGCTTTGTTTCCGTGCAGACGACGCGCACTGCTCGACGCTATATCGTAGCCACCATCGCGGCACAGCCCGTCTTGCAACGGCACTGTGGTTTTCTTCACACGCTTTGGTTCCACCAACTAGAGCGCCCCTTCGTCGTGGTGAAATGATGCCACCAGTGTCAGCGGCGACAACACCTAAGAGAGCGTCACATCGAGCCTTACTCGTAGCCGCTAGGCATCGGTCCTTGGCGAAGCAGTGATTCCCGTCACAGACGCTGGTATAGAGGACTGGCCTCAGCAGCTGCCGCTGTGGACGAGCGTAGCCCTCCCCACCTCATGCCACCCTGCTGTCCCCGTCGGAAGCGCAGATGACATCACCAGCGAGCGTGCAGATGCAGTGGCAGACTCAGATGCAGACTCAGCGCATGCGCAGGCCGTTGCCCCTCCACTCTACCTCCACTTCCCGCCTCGTGCTTTCAGTGTAGCCTCCTCCCCCGCTTTCCTGAGGATTAAAGCGGATGAACAAACAACTTGCCGCAGGTGGGAACCGAACCTACAACCTTCTATGGTACAGAACTACGCTGCTACTTCCGTCGCCGCCGCCAACTGGTTCGCAAGATATGTCACAAGCTCGGCATGCCTTCGCGATGCGAAGGTTGTGGGATCGTTCCACACCTGCGGCAAGTTGATTTTTCATCCACTTTCATTTCCATTAATTTATCGTTTCTTTATTTTACTTATTAGGCACAAGTAATTTCCCCTATGTTGTCCTTGGTGTCAGTTTTTGATGGCTTCTTATGATATGACTAATAAATATTGGGCCCCTCGGTTAACCCCCTTTCTTCTCGTTGATTACATAACGAAGGTCCCGAATCCGGCAACATTGGTGCCTTTAGGTAGCATATGTGGGTTTATTGACCAGTTGCCTTCACCCAATAAGATCACGTTCTCGTGACGTCTGCGGCATGAAGGACGTTCCACGACCGCCGCCAAGGTCTGTGAGTGCCGGCGCTGGCTAACACTCCAGGGTTCTACAAGGACACATAAATACCCAAGAAAGTGGGTGGGAAAACGGCACCGCGGTAGCTCAATTGGTAGAACGTCGCGCGCGAAATGCGAAGGTTGTGGGTTCCGTTCCCACCTGCGGCAAGTTGTTTTTTCATCCACTTTAATTTCCATTAATTTATCGTTTCTTTGTTTCATTTATTAAGCGTAAGTAATTTCCCCTATGTTGTCCTTGGTGTCAGTGTTTGATGGCTTCTTATGATACGCTTATCATAGTGTAACACTTATCATAGTGTAGCGCTTATCATAATGATAATGGTACAGATTGATATTGGCATGCACTCTTTAGTCAGAGGTTAGCCAAGTTAACTAGAGACATAAGTCATGAGAGCAAATAATATATAAAGCTACTAATGACACGTAAAAATAACTGATTGAATATTTTTCCCTCACATTGCTGCATTTGCTTTACGTGCGTGTCTTTCTGTGTCCTTGTCGTCCGTGCTGTGTTCGTGTTGGCATGAATTACGAACTTACCAAAGCCCTTCTCAACTTTATTAAACAGATAATTCAATTCAGTTGCATCCAATATTGCATGTGAAGTGAATGACGTGCTATTCCTTTTATCTACATATTATGGACTAGCAGTAATTAGCAAGCATTAACCCACAATATTTTTTTATTGCACTTAAGCTGCGGGGGTCATAGATTGCCAGGGAGAAAGTTCGGGGAATTTTAACATGTCAACATAGGTATGCTGCCTTGTTACATGACATACACGGTTTCAAGATAGTTTCTCAAATAAATATATATCTTAAAACGTTTCAACTCAAAAGAAATTCGGACAAATTGGTCCCATTTATTGAAAAAAATAATGAAAGTGATACATACTGACATGACATTTCTTACTCAATTATTTTTGCGTTAACTAAATGTCCTGAACCTCGAAACCCTAGAAAAACTACTCATGTTTGAGATCACCTTAAATATTTTACTGTGATAGTATACATTTGAGCTATAGATTTAGTTTGGTTTTCCAAAAGGTGCATATCGGTCGTTCCATGACACAGAAAGTGTTCGCGTGGTATTTCGGGTGCTCATGTGATATACTTGCGACCGTGTTAGCATGCCCAAGAGGCCTCATTATCTGTAACAAACTTAGTGAACATATCAATCCAATCAATCCATCTACCTTCTGTTGAAGCTATGGCCAATGACCCATTCATTTAGGAGTATGAGAAAGACATTTATATGTGTAATAAGGAAAACAAATTACATTCCTTAGCATGATACTGTCAATCCTGCAGTCACTCTCCTGTGGATATCATTCTGCGCGGACATATTTATTACGAGCCGAAAAATGCACAGACAGTGCAACTCGGTAACCTTGTTTCAGCAACTCATATAGAGATCACTTGGGATGATTATAATAATGCGCCATATATGAACTTGTCTTAAAAGCAACATACTGCTGCTGTACCACCAGCAGTAGTTGGGAGTGTTTAATTGTTCATCATGCCATAAAATTAAACACTACATAATAATGCTAATTTGTATTGACAAGCAGCCATTAGTGATGCTTAAACCGCATTGAATACTGACTTATAATGGTTTGAGTAAATATATTTAGCTGCCTAATGAACACACAAAGAATATACAATTTTTATTTTTGCCTCACATTGTTGCATCTATATATTCGCAACATACACTGGCAGCATCTTGGGAACATATGACACGAAGGTCAAGGCCGGCCTGGCAGCCTTGCTTGCCAAAGGGAAGTAGTCTGTAAATCTGCACATATTTTCTTTCAATCATAGCGTAAGACCTGTATTTTAAGAAAATTAATATATCGTGCAATAAAAACACTTGATTCAATATTTGTGTACTTTTCTTTTATGCACTGAATGATTGAGCACTTGTGGAATCGCTTCATTTTTTTTCTGTTTATGCAACCTATGTAAGTGCAACTCGTTCAGGAGCATTATTAGGCTATCGACATTAATGCACAAGTACAGATGAGAAGCAACACGTGAACATAAATAATATACATTCAAAAATGTTTGCCGCCATATGTAAACAAAGATGTAAGCTAACTTGTAGATAGCAGATAACTAGCAGATTTTGTTCAAGTGGATGCATTGCATGCAACTGTAATAGTTCCTAAATGTGCTCGTGCACAAATACTCATGCAGTCTTGCGTAAAGATTACGGCATAAAGGCTGCATGCGTTTCAGATTTATTGAATACTTCCACCCCCATGCATGATTTTCTATGTACAGTTCCCTGGGTATGTTCCCAGATGCGTGCTGGACGGAGTACATTTTTGTAGACATTTCTAATAGACTGCTTATTAAGAACCCCAGCAACGAGTGTTCATATGTATTCGAAACATAGTTGGCAAAATGTGGTTTATATAGTTAAAACGCAGGGTGTTGATCCCGACTATTTTAGGCAATCTGAACAGTAAAAATAAAAGATATAAAAAGAACACGGTGCTAGATATACTATTATAAAATGACCTACAGGTCAGATCCGTATCTTACTCCAGCGTCTTTCTTTACATTATTCTTCGTTTAACAGCTTCACTGAACGTATGTCATCTCGGACACGTTGTATAAACAATAATCGACAAATAGTGTAAGGCTAAAGTCTATGGATTTCTTAGACTGATTTGCAGGAATAGTGTACAGACAGCCTATGGACTTATGACCTTACGCTTTTTGTAGACTAGTCTATAAAATTTCTCAGTCTATAGACACTCTGCAGACTCTAAAGATTAATTAAATTCAAGTTTGTAGACAAATGTCTGCCGAATATCTATAGAGAAAAGTGTATAAAAATATACAGTTGTACTTTTGCACACTGAAGTCTATAGAATGTCCATAGACAAGTGTGTATAGATAGTCTATAGACATTTTATAGACTTCAATCTAAAAAGGAATACTCTATAGCTTCTATTCTTGTATACTGAAGTCTATGGAATCTCTATAGCCAAATGTCTATAGATAGTCTATAGACATTGGCTTATAAACATTTTATAGATTTTTGACCCGCCGTGGTTGCTTAGAGGCTATGCTGTTGGCCTGCTGAGCACGAGGTTGCGGGATCGAATCCCGGCCACGGCGGGCGCCCATAGATGGGGGCAAAATGCGAAAACACCGGCGTACTTAGATTTAGGTGCACGTTAAAGAACCCCAGATGGTCGAAATTTCCGGAGTCCTCCATTATGGCATGCCTCATAATCAGAAAGTGCTTTTCGAACGTAAAACCCCGTAATTTCAGTTTTTAATTATCCATTTCAGTCTACAAAAGTAGAACTGCTCTATATAGTTCCATTTTTGTAGACTGAAGTCTATAAAATGTCTATAAGCAAATGTATTTAGACTATCTGTCTATACACATTCCACAGACTTCAGTTTACAAAAGTATAACTGTGTAACCCTATACACTTCTGTGTATAGACATTCTGCAGACATTTGTATACCAACGTGAATTTTGTCGAGGGTATTAGCATACAACTTTACTGCTTTATGATTTAACAAAGGTTCGATCATTTCGAATGACTTTACTCGAAGGCAGACGGTATGGCGGGGCTACCTTGTAATCCATGCACTCTGACCGCAAATACAATTTGTTTAGTGCACTACTCTTACAGTGCAGCGCCCATGAGAAACGGTGTCTTTATGTAACCACTGATCTTAAGTGAAAATTTAACTGCAGCTGATAGAGCACCAATTGAAACTTTTCAGACAGCAGTATTTCTGCAAAATTTTAGTTAGTGGTACAGGTCAAATGAGATGTATTTCTGTTGAGTTGGCTCCAGAGCTTCAAACACATCAGTGTTGTGTTGGAAAAATTGTGTTGGGGAAACCTGTGATATGTCCTACTTTAGCCACATGAATCATGGCTGGTAATATTCCTGTTTCAATGTTTCAATAGAGTATAATGCGGATCAAACAAGGTGGTTTATGCGCAGTAATGGCTCAATACACTAGTAAATTCAAGTACCATAACCCCCCTGCAAGAAAGGAATTTCGAGCACTGTGCGCTCGTTTCATGCCCTTTGTTTTCTCCAGTGGAAAACAGGAGGGATATATTTTTTTATAGAAAGCTTGTTTTCATAGAATGCGCTAATTTTGTCACTGCCATCTGCTGCTTCCAAGCGTCCTTAAGCATTTTGTTCTCGATGGCTCGATAATTTGCAGACATGCTTCAGTGAACTTTCATTAATGTTCGCGCACCGTCATGTTAAATATCAACATTTTAAAATATTAAGACTTGCTGCTGCTTGTTGTTATCTTGATAAATCACTTCCAGCTCACCAATCCGCCGAGCAAGCCACATGGTCGAAAAAGAAACGCAGCGTCCGCGTCTACGTGAACCCACCGTAGCCACTGGACTGCACACAAAAAATTTCTTCATGTTGCCTACGCAACACGCAAGTGGTTACGTTCGCAGAGACTGCTTCAAGTTCGATATACACATTATGCAGTTTGTTATGACCCATTTATTTTAAATGTGTATCTCTCCATCAGATTTGCACTATTGATTTCGAACGCTTGTACCAAGTTCGGCAATTTGCCTCAACTATTGCTGCACACCTATGAAGCTGTTAATAAAAACAACCCGAATAAACCTGATCCAGCTTAGCGTAGTGTGATGCAATGCAGCCAGCCTTGTGCCGTGGGCCTGTGCATTGCCGTCATCAGGCAATTTATTCTTCCATTTACATAATGCAAAAGAGCATATGTGTGCATTCATTAGTTCGGCCTTCGCATAATAACCCAACTTACCTAAACACGCATTGTACGTTGCTGTCACCTTGTCTATTATAGTTTGGTTATACTCAACCAGGCTTCTGTTTCCAAGAACATCTGTAAACAAAGGTGTATTGGTGTTTTAAGTACGCATCCCCTGCACATCAATGTAGCATCATATAACAACACTTGTTGCCGCTGGAGCAAAAACTTCCAGGCGTAATGGATGTGCGAATGTAGCCAGCGGAAATATCAGGATGCATAATGACATATACATAATTAAAGATAGGCTGCGAAACCTGTATTAAAAATTCAACCTATTTGATATGGACGTATATGTCGCACACACCACGACAAGAGCAGTTTAAACAACAAACTCAAGAGCACATCCTAATCAATGCATATTATTTAGTAAAGCATACATTTCACCAAAGCATTTAAACGAAGCATACATGCGCCCTAGGGATGACAGAGCAGGGTAAACAGGTGAATATTAGCACTGGTGTCAGTTTCACTGTGTATCCAATGTGATAAAAAAGCGACAGAAAGAAAACTCAAGAACGCACTTCCTGCAGCAAAACATTACCTTTACCACAAAATGCCTAATTGTTATTATACTTGTAGGTTAGCAATAGTGCTATTCATATTTCTAAGTTTTTAATCTCAATATGCACATTCATTTAACTACACTAAAACAAGAATGCAAAAGTTGTATTGCGAGAATTCACGTGTATATTTTATGTTAGCAAACTAAGAAGGCACTATCGTTTTCGTTGATTGACCTTGAAGAATGATTTCATGGTGTTCTCAATACTCAGTGTTCGAAACAAACACAAAAGAATTTGTTTTATTTTAAGAACCAATGTCAAATGAAGCCATAAATCACTCAGTTAATCTAAAGCGCTCCTCGTTGAACACTTGATATAAGTGTTCAACAATGACTGACATGATTTAAATAAAGAACCACTTACAGCTTAGCTTTTCCGGTATCCCTTTACCAATCTCCTGATTAACATCATAGCTTCCCTTAGTAATTTCAGATTGGTGAGAGCTCTCCCACTGGCTGCAAACGTATGAATAGAAGTCCTGGCAAGGATCACCGCTGGCGTTAAGCGATTCCTTTATTAGCTGGGCTGTAAGGCAAGAACATTCATTCAAATATTTACTCAAGCGAACCCTTAAAAAATATTAACATAAATTTCTGGACGTAATGACAAACGTCGCTGACCGACTTAACACAAGACGTTTTATAGACGTTTGGGACTAGCGAAAATAAAGTAAAACTACAGCAATTCAAGACGTCCCCAAGCAACTTCTTCCCCACGTCTATAATAGTTTTGAGAGGCGCGCAAAGGACGCATTTTCAAAGCGTTGCATGTCTACATGGACGTAACCATACCGGTGTGTTGCGCACAATATAAAGGCATATATGTATTTATTTAAGGCATCTACAAAACGTCGTCTATATAGCCTTAGAAAATATTCTGCAAGACACGTAAGTATAGAGAAGGTGATAGTACAGATTATTGTTTGAACATAGATATACATAAATACATTTTAGAGCTTTTGTCTGCTTTTTGCAGTTATTACATATCTACCACACAAAATGGTCACGAAAGCTGTAGTCAAATAAAACGTAGGTTAAGTTTCGAGTTTCTTTTCCCTCATTCATCTGTGCAGTGAAGTTAACATCTCCGTTAAGGGGGTGAGGTACGCACACATATATCTTTGCCCTAGGTTACCGGTCACAGGGTTTATATGTCCAGCAAACGTAAAAACACTGCTAAACTTCATTAAACTTTATTGACAAGGCGTACATTCTGACGATCTAAGGTCTTTGCAAAATTTAATGCTTGCGTATTGTCAGAACACATTAATGCGACACATAAAAACCAAAAATATGCATGTACAACGCACATATCAAAATTTATGTGAAGCTAAGCTTTCATGAAGCCGTTAACATAAATCTCATAAATTTGACGATTTTGATTCCTCGTTTTTGGCGCATTGAAAACTTGCACTAGCATGTGCTCTCGCTCATCCGCGCTATGCACTATGACAAACTTTATATTGTTATACATGTGTTCATATATTCTTGATAATTTTAAATTTGCTGACCACTTCTTGGTGGATGGCGCTTACTGGGTAACGCCCATAGTATGGACATCCTCATACTCAATATGTGGATAAGCTTCTTGCACCATCCATGTGTTGCTCATACCATACAAATCGTAATCATCATCAACACTCGGCGGTCCTCTCAAAGAGATATTTCTATGCACGATATGTACTATCCGATTTTGGTCCGATCCCTTCTCTTGAGACTGTGCCATTATATGAATAATATCATCGTAATAAACAAATGAATAGGCTGTTCGGCTGATCCTCTTCTATAGGTGTGCGCCGTAGTATGGAATTCACTATAATAATCAACACGTGGACACGCTTCTTGGCTGATGTTTCGTGGTGGGTGTATGACCTAGTATGGAGATTACGATCATCAACACGCGGTGATCGTCTCAAAGAGAAGCTGACGTTGTGAAAATATATACTGGCGACTTCATGGCCAATCGCCTATTGTGGGCATGAGCCACTGTGCCGCCCTCATCTTGGGCATGCGCCAATGTATGCAAAAGCGTCATCATCATGAAGAACACAAGCAACGCTTCTTGCGATATCCCTAGATGTGTGTTTAACGGGAAAATTCTCATTCACCAGAATACCAGTGTTTATATGGCAACCAAGTAGGCACTGAACGAAATTGAAGCAAAGCTAACACTGCCCAACTACCTGACTGGAATGGGCCCCGGTAGGATGAAGTAGGTTAAAAGAACAAAATGTGAATTGGAGTTTGTTTGGAATAACGTCCCTCTTGCAGTAGACTTTGTAAGTACATCATGTGGAAGCTGACATTATTGGTCATATTCATCTCTTAAATCAGTTATCTAGTGTACCACAGAAACACGCAAACGTCCATCTCCATCGTCTCAGGTGATATGTTGGCGAACATTTACATATCTCACCACGGTAACAGTTTTTAACGCACAATTTTTATTTCTTGTGTGGCTAAAAAATAGGATGGTGATGTTCTGGCGCAATAAGTGAGAAAATATTGTGACGAGAAATTATGTCCTGCGATTTTCAATGTTTAAATTTTCGATTAAAACGGCACGCACTAATGTGAAGAAAAGTACTAACTAATATCAAACATTTTCACGTTACCAAGACAACAAGGGAGATATTGATTATGTTCGGTCCAGTCGGCTAAAAGAAGGTATTTTTATGCAACTACAAATGCAACCAGACGTCAGCACAACTGAGGGGCTTGGAACAATAAAAACCAACAACTTTTATTTAGAAACAACAGCAATGAAACGAGTCAACAGCACATCTCATGGTACATGTTTATTGTTCTAGTTGTTGAAAGAGAAAGGCTTGATACTAAAACTGCGACTATTGTTCTAAATGTTTTATGGAAGACTGGTGCAATACCACCATAAATAAATCGTATGTGAGCCGCCTTAACGCAACGCACTGTTATCATTGCCTGAAAATTATTGAGCAGAGGCTACCTGGCAGGTGCGGTCACTAAACAGGCGCCCTCCTGAAATATTCCGAGGTTATCCACTTCCGTCGTTGACGCTCCTTCGAGACCCCGATAAGGGATGTACCTTATATATTGGACAACCTCGAATAGTAAATTCTCGAATTAAATGCGGGTCAGAAAGCAGGAAATATTCAATTCGTATTCAACAGTTTCGATTTTCGTATACCGCTAGTTCTGCGAAGTAGATGGGGTTGTGCCAAAGTCATGGTTCACGACTCACCTAAATTATTTCTAAAGAGAAACCTTTTTGCCACCAAAGGCCAATATGTATTTGCATAAAACAATCACTCTGTATCGTTTACGTGTCTCCTGCTAATCTTCCAATAACCTGAACTTGAATACCGCGTCTTGGATAGATCATTTCGTGCATTAGTGGAGGAGCGTGAACCAAACACTCAATTATGCAAGGATTGGCCACAAGGGCAATCAACATTTCTGTGGCCATCCTCATCCCCATTCGTCTTGTCACCTCAGTTAATCCAGATCACCAAGGTTGGAGGATCAAGGTTTTCAAATTTAACGCCCGTTCTTTCCTCTCCTGTGGGTAGGCAAGTGTCGTAAGGCTAATACATCCTTCATGCACCTAGTGCTTGGTGAGAGGAGACCCTCAGAGGCACCCCTGTATCCTAAACTTCTAATGAACTTGGTGACACGAAAAAAGGCCAGCCAACCTACTCTGGCAGTGATCGAAATAATCTAGTATGTTTGGGGGTGGCATACCTGGTCAATCGGTCCACAAATATTTTATACGAGACTATTCCTGACAGGCATAATATTCACAAAAGTTAATCTTTTATTTGCATACAGCCGCTTGCATTATTCCTTGCCCACAGAAAATCTTTTATTTACCTTTTACAATCAAATTGAGAAAAAAAACAAAGTTTGATTTTAATTGCTTTCCAAAACCTAAAATAAATATTTATTGCTGTATTAACGTAAGCGCGATTGGTGGCACATGGTGGACAGTAAAGCATGGAAAAATGCAGCTGTACTGTTGTGTTGTACTGTTGTTTTGTGAAAAAAGGGAAAGCGCCTGCGAGCTCTGAGGAGGAGCTCGGTATTTTGAATGAATAAAGTGTTCGTGAAATAGTTTGAAATTGACTTGTCGACTGCAATGCTTTTCCCGCGAGCGCTTAAGTGGTCATGAATGGAAAGAGTGGAATGCATCATAAGAGAATGGCCACTTTCAGAAAAAAAGGAGCTTTTTGGTGCATGTTTCAGGCTGAGAAAAATCTATTTGTTACACTGACCGGTAGCAACAATATACAAAGAACTCGCTTTTTTTTCTGTGTTCCGTATAGCATTCAGACATTTCATTTGTTTCTAAATTTATCAATCAATACGATAAGTTGGAACGGAATAAATTATTGTACAAAATTTGAAGGCACGTTACCTCTTTCCAGACATTCCGTTGAGCTGCACACTTCGAACTTTTCTGGAAATACAAGAAATAGGGATACCCTGGTGAACGAGACAAAATTGGCTCACCGGAGTGCCTTTCGCAAATGCTGTATTCCCATAGCAAAAGCGAAATCTGCGACTTTTTTTATCAATCTCAGAGTATGTATTATTATTATGCCCCAAATGCAAGAACTGCTGCACATGAAAATTATCACATGCTTCCTTTTTTCCCGCATAAATATTCGTATTGCACCAGGAGGTCTCGCGATAAATAATGAGTATCATAAATCAGGTCTATGTCTTCCATCGCGCGTACTGAAGTACTGAAGTACTGAAGCCATGTTTTACTCTCCTGCTTGCAAACAAATTCAGTAGCCCACTGAACACAAGACGTTTTGTAACCATCATGGACCAGCTAAAATGAGCTAAAACATCTACGACTAATTAACACATATACAAAGCATCTTTTTATGAACATCTAGAGAATGTTCTGTGAGAGAGGCCTAGAAGACGTCCTGTTGCGTTGTTTTCAGTTTACACCTTGCTAAGGCGGCTAGAAAACGTTTTGTAGAAGCGTCTTGAAGATATCTGTGTGGATTTTTATCTAGATATGTGTACAAAATAGATATTTGAGCTTTTTCCGCTGCTTTAAACTTTTTATATATATATATATATATATATATATATATATATATATAAACATATATATATATATATATATATATATATATACCATACTGAACGTTGCCATTAGCCACACATGTGTCGTTGCCCTGCATGTCCAGTCGTAACGTCTATACGTATTTCACGATTCAAGAAAAAATGAACGTAATATTGGTGCTAGACTGTAGTGAGCATACATACAAGAACTAGGACATTTCACCACGGAATTTGAGAAAACAGAAAACATTAAAAATAGGTCCAAGGGTTTACCTGCGAAAACCACAATATAACTATGAAGAAGACAGTAGGTAGAGACTCCTGATTAATTTTAACCACCTGGTGTTACGTACACACAAATCTAAATACATGAGCATTGTTGCATTTCGCTCCTGTCATACCCGCGATCTTGAACTCAGCAGCGCGATGCTGTAGCCACTAAGCTACCGCGGCGGGTAACACAAAACGTGTGGCTACGTCGAGCAGCTGCACAAATTTAGTGCGAGCGTTAGTTTCACACCCATGGATACATGAGTCCAATGATATACTTTTGTGGCAGTAGATCGTACGCAGTAACTCGGGTTTCCACCTTGCCGGCTTTCCGTACGCTGTGACAATTGGTGTTTTTCTCACTGTACCGGTTCAACCTCCAAGTTAGCGCGTTACTTGTTAGTTTCTCACTTCTATCTAAATATGCAGATTGAGCTGCATCACAATTGCGCTGTCAGTTCTTCAATCAACTTATAAAAAACTATAGTATCGCAAGCAGATTACACCTAATTATTTATGATTTTCACCGTCGTGTAAGCTGTGAGACAGAATAGTTCATTTTATCGCTCTTTAATGTTAAATACCCATGTACATTTAAAATATATAGCTAAAATGGGTGCTAAAATATTCACGCGCACTTTGGGTGGAGCGCAGCGTATCGTGAGTTTCATCTAGACGTGTTCGTTTCGCCCAGTCATTTACAATAACAGCATGGCGATTTTAGACCTGCAGCACATTTTATAGTAAGCGTTTTCAGAAATTTCAATAGTGCGAAGTTTCTTTGCGACATATTTGAAATGTTTTGACGGATCTTGCTTTGCATATTTACTTGGAAATTTTTTCACAATAAATGGAAGCACGAAGTTTGCAAATTCTTAACTCTGCACTAAGACTGATACTGCAGTTACGAGTACTGAGCACGGTTAGTCAGCAGCTCAGTACAGCCATCTACAGCTAATGCATGACCGAGGGAGGGTGGGGGGGGTGAGGCGCTCTGCGACTTTCTACCTAGGTTGGAGCACTTAAAGCCGACAGACTTGCTATAGAACTAAGTTTGCTGTCTACGTGAACTTATTACATTTGAAAGGGTTTTGCAAAGTCACATTCGCTACTTAGCGGTATCTGTCAGAGCCGCGAATAGTGAATCTATATTCCCCGCTTTATATGTGTTATTAGTTAGAGCTTACTGAATTGTGATATTGTTTAGTATTGCTATGCCGCCGAGTTGCAAACTTGATGCTTTGCAATTATTGATACTTTTCTTCGAAAGACAGTGCCGGGATTAAATGAACACCTGCTTCCAACACTTATTTGATTGTACGCTTTGTTTGTAAAAACGTACAATCATTGTACAAACAATGATTGAACGATTATACGTTTGTACAATCGATTGTACAAACGCCATCGATATCGGTGCAGCGATGGCCGAGAAAAAACGATTTCACCATTTCCAGGTATTTATACGGGAGCTGCCGAGCTAATGCAGCAAGGGTAGTCCATTCCAGAGCGGGCGCACTACTCTAAGGTGTTTTCGGAGATTCTTTTCTCCATGCTAACGGCACCGCGAGTGACACACGTAAGGAGGACGACATTGTAATTTTTTCTATCTTAGAACACGCCCGATGGCCGCCCTGCCTGTATTTCAATGCCTCCACTTATGACGTGACCGAAGGCCTTGAGAGAAGGTATCGCATGAAGTCACCTTTCGTCCGCATTAAAGTTTTTCGTTCCCTAACTTCCCTTCCCATCTTTCATCGTTTCAAATCTTTAACGGCGGAAAGCGGCGCCACTTGCTCAGTCAAGTCGACGCGCGCCTTTGTTTTTGTTTTGTTTTTTCAGTTTAGAACACTCGCAGAACATGCTCTCCATTTTGTGGTTTCAATGCGTTAGGTTTCAATGCTTGGAGTACGCGGCGTCGCTTCATCGACTCGGAAAGTGGGTCCTGCCGCATCGATGTCTGCGTTTCCCTGACAAAAAAAAAGTGAGTACCGCATAGAAGCGCCTTATTTCACAGAATTGTTACCTCGAAATATCCTTTGCATGAGCACGCCACGTTTGCGTGACGCGCTGGAACGGTATACTGAGAGCTTGCCATGGTGTTAAAATTAAACGTTGAGACACGTAATTATGCAGATGAACGAATGTTTCTGTCCTCAATGTGAGTGACTATTTCTCGCACTGTCGTGTTTTTCTCCGTGACCCTGACGCGCTTCTCTGTGACCCTGACAGACAAAATTTAACTTATATTTCAGTCATCTATGGTGCGCGGAAGGCGTTGGGTACAGTTAGTGTCCCTGTGTATGTGGATACAGGAACGCTAAAGAGAATGAATTACTCATGACATGCTTATCAGAGCGGGTGCTGTGCGCATGCCGCACCTTTAGGGCCTCAACCAGTACCACTCGTTGGGCGATATAAAAATGCGTTGCTTGCTCTTCCAGTTTCCCACCATTCGTGCACTGTTGGAGATCACGAACGGGATCAGGCAAACTGGCGTAGACGAAATAATTTGTTTGGCATGTTAATTATTGTCGAATACCTGGGTGACGCGGTAGCACCGTTCAGAAATGCTCTCGCCTCTAATCTGATTCTCCTTTGTCCTTGCGCTAAATTGCGTACTTGCTGTTACAACCATGTGTTTCGTTTCATCTCGTATTCTACTGGTTGCGTGTGACACACCTGTTTTATTCTTTTCATTCGCGTTTGGTGACGGTGATGTGAATGTGTACTGCGCATTCGGCCGAGCTACAGTCCCTCACGCTTCGAATCAGCAGATTGCTCATCGGCTCTACTAAAACATTGCGACGGTCGTGTGTGCCTCACTCATCACTACTTGCTCGGGAGCATGCCGTTTTGCGCATAGTTTTCTTTAGCACCAGCCCTTTGACCCGCTAATTGTGGTTGGCCTAATTCGCATCGCCGTTCGTACAGTATGTCATGAATCTAAATATGCTAAAGCTTGCGACCTGAACAGGAAACGTTAGGCGAACTCGTAAATAAAACTAAGGAAAATATGGGGTTTTACGTGGCAGAGGCACGATATGATTATGAGGTGCGCCTTAGTGGGCGACTTCGGATTTCGGATACAGCCGCGATTTGATCTTTGTGCCCTCCAGGCGACCTCGTAGTAACGTCAGTTGCAGGTCTGCTGTTATGAATAGCGGCTTCTTTCGGCGCCTTGAACTCTGTTAACGCCGAGCCTGCACAGCACCGTAGAAATGCGTGTTACTAGTGCCGTGCCTGGTATAGGAGCTTCGCACCTAATGTACGACTAGCTTTCCAAGGCGAAAGCCTTAGGTGTCTATGTTGGCGGTTCACTTTGGCGGAACTGCGCTGCAACGAAAGAAAGCCGACGCCGGAAAAAACATTCGGATCGACATCACATTTCTGAGGCATGTTCTTGTAAACAAAGAAAATTACGGCTTGGAAAATAAAATTTTGTACAATTGGGTATTGAACCCGAGCAGCCGGGGTGCGCGACGAGCACGCTATCCGGAAACTATGGTTGATCCATGGTTGTGGCTTAATAAAGGTGTACCCAGTGCATGCGTGAGGGCACACGTCACGTCGCAGCCAATTAGATGACTAAAGGTGTGGCCTAGTGCGTGCACTAACATGCTGCACTTTAGGTGCTACGTGAAGTGTTCATATGTGGCGTTCAGAAGGCCAGCTTAGTGCCACACGTGTACTTCCCATTGCGACTCGTTATGTATTGCAATAAGTCAAACCCCGATTGTAGAAAATTGATGCGTTACCAAGGTATCTGACAAAAAAGTCTAACCTCGACTGTATAACTTCATGTATTACCAAATGTACAGCAACCTTTGGTCTTGTGTTGTAACACCTGCCGAACTTTTGTGTGTGTGTGCGAGGCGCTCTGTTTACAGTTTTTGGGCCGTTCAACCTCTGTTGACAAAAATATCCGTCATGGAAGCAGTTTTGAATACGTTCAATTAGAACACATGAATGAATGACTTTGGCATTTACCGAGTCTGCTATCTTTGTCAGGCACGCATGTAAGGCACTGATTTTCAGAATCCGCGTGAAGTCCTTGATATTCCATCTGCAAATTCTGATCAGTGTCGGCAAAATAGGTAAAATGATCTTGGGTCTTCCCACATCATCGGACATGTGCGCTGTATGCCTTTCTAGGCAGATCGCTGAAGCTAAGCAATGTTTTGTGGGGAAGTTATATCGGAAGTATGACTGAATTTTAGCGTCTAGATAATATTTAAACTGTCGTATTTGTGCTGGTGCTTCCCCTGACAATAGTGTTCCGGTTGTAAATTGACATGTTTGGCAGATCTTTCTGTCATTTTTGCAACTACTCCCTAAGTCGGCTGCAAGAGATCTCGCAAAATCACTTATAGACGCTTTTCAAACAAATACATGATGTCCTGCAATACAGCCGTTCTTGAAACGACTACGATATGTATTGCAAGACGTCATATCTGCATTAGACGGTCTTCCCAACTGCTACAAAATGCCTTAAGACATCCGACAATGTTTCGTCAAGAAGTCTTAAATTTTTATGAGAACGTCTTGCTATTTTGTGAAGACGTCTTGTAGACGGCTAAAAGACTAATATGTGGTCAATGTCTACCCACTGCTGCTGATTCTTCGGACTATAGAGGGGCTTCGCAATGAAGGTGAGTATTCTGAATCTCGAGTCTCCAATGATAAAGTGATAAAGAAAGGAAGGCAATTATTAGCGCGTTTTTATTTACACGCACATATTCACACGTGTATACAACAGGTTCATTACTATCATCATAGGCTTGTTTATTTTCGGTATGGTTGCTATAGAGTGCGACGTGAACGACATTGCCTTTCTGCAGTTACAGAAAAGGTGCATTTCACTGTTAACGAATTTATGTGACTTAAATTCTACTCACGACTATACATTGCCCCTAACCGTGAATAATATTTTGCTTAGCGCTTATCATACTGCTTCCTTGTCTTGTTTGAAACTAACGGAATGCTTAATTGAAAAACAAATCTAATACACAGCGTCGGAAACTTACCCCTGTCTGTTTCAAATGCCGTTGCTGAAGCAAGAAACCAAACCCACGCCGTTATTAGAATTGCCTTGAAATTCATTGCTTAGATGTTTAAATACACAGTGGTATGAATGCTGTAAAAGATCGAAAATCGTGATGTAATAAAAAATACCGCTGCTGTCAAAGATAATGTACGACCTATAGAGAAGAGTGTATTATCGCTAACGCCTCACGCAATAAAGTCAGGTACTCTTACATGGCGTGCCACGCTTAGTTTACGAGAAAGAAGATAAAATCGACGTTCAGTCAAACCCAAAAGCTCACGGACCAGTGAATCTCGGCAAACGTGCAATGTCCGAGCAGCCTGCAATAGTAGTTACTAAAACGGAACATGACAATGTTGTTGACATATTCTAGGTAGAGGCTGTAGAGGCGAATACTGTAGACTGTGTTGCGAAGCTGCGAAGATATTCATGTTTCTTCTAATATTTCGCGTTCCGAGAAATGTTGTGGTGGACTCTACATGGTACATGAATACCTGCAAGTCTGAGTACCACGAAATTCTGAAAGATTCGACGGGGAAATAGAAAGGAGGGGGAGACGACGGTAAAAAAAATTTTTTTGCTTTTCGCTTCTGGCACGCAGCTATGTCAGAAACAGCTGTGAATCAATGTTAGTACATTTATTAGCGGTCCTACTTTGACCATAAACTAGGTATGCGAGTTTATAGCACGCACTATGGCCCGTTACAGTGGCCCCTTTCGACCCCTAATGTGCTTCGCTGTCTAACTGGGCAATACAGCGGCCAAAGTGGCTTAAGAAAAGTGGCCATTATTCAACGCCCATTAGAATCTTTGCTCACGCGCACTCGTCCACGCATGTCTCAATCTAAATCAGTGAGAGTAAGGCTTACACTGCATACACACTAATGGCTTCGACTTAAACTTCGACTATGCACCTAGCATGTGATAGCATTACTATTTCTTTCGCTCTGGCGTTGCAGCAGTTATTCCGGTGATTTATGGCCATGTCCACACATTCGGAAAAATTGGCCGCAAGTTGGAAGTCTCACGGAAAAATCGGGAGAGTTGGCCGGTATTTGCACGTATTCATATGTTCTGAGAGTAAACCATTAGGTCGTTGCAATTTTGTACGTTCTCATTTTAAATTTACCTTATTTGCGATATTTTCTTCGTTTCATCGTCCGAAATTATATTTTCCAGACACCCTCCATAATCTTTAATTCATGTCAAGCTTTTTCATAGGCACTTTTTTTTTTTACGCGAACGTTCGAAGACGTTGTCTTCTGGCGAGCCGACTTTGACTGACACACCTTTTTTTTTCGTTTCTTTTATTTAGAATTGGGAAACTAGGACCTTCTGTATTCTAGGTGTGATAATCTTCTGTTTTTGGTTGTTATAAGGCTGTTTCTAAACGTAATTACCAACCCGTGCACTACCCTGATTGTGCTAGCGCTAACTTTCATCCATTCATGCACGGCAATAGCCAACGCGCAAGCCTCACTCTTCATGTCCCGCACTTTTCAGTAAACTTTCAGTGATGTCTAACGTAATCTTTCATTGAAGTTTGGTTTTTCTCACGGGCAGTAAGAATCAAGCTGATGTTATAAGAGAGTTTTAATTATTTCAAAAAAGTGAGATTGTGTACAATCTCGTCGACGCGAGCCGCGCATTATTATAAAACTGTCTTGCTTTTTTCTTTTCTTCTGGCGCTTGAATTGCGGGAATTGAGCCTTCCTCTTGTAGTTCTTTAATTTTCCTTGTTGCATGGATTTATCTTACTCGCGCAGCTACAATATAGAATGAGAGAAACGGCATCTATTTCAATCCACGTTACACTGGCATCTTCCAGCCGTGTCCCACATGCCACTGGTGCTTATTTACGTAGATCAACCTCGTATTCTTGGCTATTGCATTTCATAGCAGCTTTGTAGGTGAGCTGTAAGAACAGGTACTGAAAGAACACAAACAAATATGTTTTTTTAAATAGAAAACAAGAACTATCTGATTTGCAGTTCTACCATATTCCGTGAACTCAGAGTGAAATGCGACCACATGCGTAGTAGAAAGAGTTTAACAACCAGTGAAGGTGGCTTTTTTTTTTATGCCTGATGGAGCGTTACCTAAACGGACATTTTTTTTCTGCTACCAAAAGAGGCACGAAACCTGTGTAATTTTCTACAAACAGAACCCTTGCATCTACTCATTAAGTCTTGTCGTGGACAGTAACGGGCGCAACACCAGACTGGGAATAACTACTTCCGTTATAAGCCATTGGTCTCATATTATTGGTGAAAAGAATACTTGGCAAGTAGGTGCTCGATGGAGTTCAAATTGCAATTCAACTAGAATCCGCCGGTCCAGGAGGCCTGAACGTACCAGGACGGCCGGACCGAGGCCTTAGTTCCTTTGAGAATAATAAATCTTATTTATCTCTCTAAAAACTACATGAATTCGCAGAATTGTTTAATCTAGGACGTTACCTTAAGGTAAGGGAAATCTGGGCACCCACGATTCACAGGGGCATGAATAAAGAAAAAGATACGTACTTACACGAGCAGCGGTTCAATTCCTTAGTTTATTTACTGCCAAAGGGCTCCCTGCATTTTTATCATAAGCGCTATTCCTTTTCACCCTGGCACAGTGCGCACTTGTGGCTATGAAGCCGCACGCTAAATAAATACTCTCTGCGTTAAAGTTCGACATTTGGCTTGTTTTACGCACAACAGAAAAATAATGGTGACGTTCTGAGCTTCTCGGAACAAAGCTGCAAATTTATAAAGTGAACTTTGACGATGCCGCAAACACGAAAACAAAAAAAAGACGCCGACGAGCGCCTTCCAATCCTCTAAAGCCCGGAATACACGGAGCGTTTTTGAGGCGATTTACGCCTCACAGCGCCGATTTGACGCCCGCCGTCGAGAAAAACGCCCGCCGCCGCCGATCAGGACCGGCTAGATTTTGACGCGGCGCGCACGCGTCTGACGCTACCGGAAGTGCCTGCCGGAGTCACTTCCGTCTGTTTTCGGCGGGAGCGGTCAGCCGTCTCAGTCGCACAAGGTCGCCAGACGAAACATTTCCGGCCAACTCTCTCCGCTGACCATCCACAAAAATATCGATACAATACTGAACATACCTGGTAATGTGTACAGACATATTAGTGGGGTATTTATTGCATATAATTATTTATAACACAAGCAAACAACATATAAGCATTGTTCGTTCATTTAGTGGTAGCCAAAACATTTTTGCCTTGTCTGGCCACACTGCGGCGGCGTTCGCCGCTCGTCCGCCTCATGTAGCCTGGCCGGCGTCCCGCCAGCACGTATTTCTTTTTTTTTTTTTGCGCGCGATAATCGCAGGAGAATAACGCCCCATGTAGCCCCCGCTTAATTCCGAAAGCGGCGTCAATGCCGAAACCATAAGGTCAAAACTTTGTTGAAAACAATAGTTGTAATTTTCACTAGTGGTGTGCAACAGTGGCGGTTCAGTGGTGTGCACCGCAACAACAGCGGTGGTGTGAAGCTTTCAGGAGCGCCACGACCCGTTCTCTCGAGACATGCCAATCCATGTTTGACATCAGCTGACAATTTGACATCCTCAGCATATCATTTTATCGCGACGTATAGGAATAGAGACGGGAGAGACGGTGTAGAAAAATAATAGGAATGCTTTTTTTTTTCTTTTGTAATAGCACCCGCGAGGTAGTGGACGCCTGCTGGTCGATCTACTCCCTCCCGGTTTCATCCTCGTTTTCATTGCTTGGCACATACATGGGGCGATATCGATAATGCCTTACTCCACTCCCCCCCTCCCGCCCCTTGAATAATCATCAGATGCTCGAAACTCTCGTAGCGATCCAGAGAAGATCCAATGCTTCGGCACTGTACCCTTTCTTCCGAAGCAGGTCCACAACGTCAGCCGACGCCGCTGGCATTCGCAGCAGTAAAAATCAGGATGTAACACGTTCGTAATTCATATAACTGATGAATTACGCACAATTTCTCGCCAAGTTTGTACGTGATTGGGCTCTTCCGAAAATCGTAGCTTTTGGAATTGCAGACCTGTTTCGCATTCGCAAGCTTGCACGGTATCTCGGCTCCCTTTGCGCATAGCGTAAGTACCTCAGAACCCCTCTCGTCATCATGACATTCGTGTGGCAGCATTGAGTCCTAAATTGCTCTAACATAACGGCCATAAACGAGAATAAATCGTGTCACGTGTTGTGTCTCTTGGAGAGTCGTGTGGTACGCAAATTTATCATAGGGCAATATCTCGTCGCTTTTCCTTTGTTTTTTCTGGCCGACATCGACGTATACATACTCGCCATGTGCACCAGAGTCTTAATCAAACTTTCGGTCAGCGAACTTGTACGATGTTGTCTTCCGGTGAGCGGTTCCACTCATTTGCAAGACGGTGTCCAGAAGCGTGACCATAAACACAGTGCCCCAAAATTTTCTCAATATTGTAGAAGCACCCTGTCCTAATGATATGGCCTCGGTGAAACTTGGTGCTTTTCAGTGACCGTTGCTCATTAGCAACAGCAACATATATTCCCTGCTAGCAACATATATCACCTATGTCTGCTAGTAGACATCACAAATGGCATGAAAGGTTCATGGAATTTTTGTTCGAACAGTGTTTAAGGCTCCCGAACAAGATGCAGTATGTCAGCTGGTTTGAGCGGTGGTGCAATTGCGGCGCGGCTATTCAGGCATGTCTAAACGCTACGTTTCGTGACCGCAGCTCATTACGGTCAGTACTGCTTTAGCTTAACCATTTCAATGTTAGGGTGTGACCCAGGTGATCAGTGGTTGCCTCATTGTGACAGGCTTGTATGAGGTGTGCTGATAAGTATTAAGCTTTTCCCAGATAAAACTGACCTAGGAAGCTGTAATGGCCACGCTATTCTGCATATTGCACTCGCGGTATCGGTCCTGCATCTTTTTAGCTCTATGTAAATAAATGTTTTCCGTCTTCTGATTTAACCTCTCATTTCAAGCATTTGTTGCTTTCAGAACACTCTCGAAACACCCTCCAGGTGTTTTGATTTTCAGATTGGGGAAACATAGAGTAATACAAAGCCATGTTGGTCGAGGAGGCTGGATGCCGCATCACTTGAAAGCTTACAGAGAGGAGCTCTGTCATTGTTTCACCTGCAGGGGGATAATACATTCTCATGCAGCAGGGTGACAGCTTTAGAAAGCACCGTTCCACGTTTTTCTGTGGTGTTTTGATTCAACTTCGCCACTAAACCACAGCAATATATTAAAATACGTTTTGTATTCTGTTGGAGATGGGATTTACCAAATTTTCTCGTGAGGAGCGTTGTGCGGAATTTTTGGTACATGGAACAACCGGAAATGAGGCCGATTTATTCCTAATAAAGGAGAAGTGAACCTATCTGCATTCTCATACCACTATTGTGAGATGGTATAGTCACTTTAATGGCACTCTGAATACAGGTTCCTAAATTTATAGACGTAAAGCAGCTTGTCGTTTGCTTTCTTTCGGTACAAACCTTCAAACGACGTTGTTTGCGCAGAGGCTGTTCAATCATAGTAACCATGATTGACGCGCTTCTCAGAATGCATGACTGTGTAAGCAAATATTTGCGTCTACTAAAAATAAGGTCGATGTATAAAATAAATATACGAATCAAGGACTACTAGCGAAACACGTGGTCAATTCAATTGTGGGCGCTGCGCCAATGACGTGACCTGAAGTTAGGCAAGTTGGCAGATATAATCGCTCGCTGCGTCGTTCCCGTATTCATTTCCAAAAACATTTCTTATGCTTCTTGTTACTTCGTGTCAAGTAAAGCTATACGGAAGAATCGCAAAACAAATATCATGACATAACGAATATATTGTATTTTTCTGCGGTATGATTAATAGTTATAAAACATATTTTTTTACACAACAGATACAGCATGGGGATGTAGTGGTCAAATATATAAACTATACCAATGAACCTTTCTTTATGGCTTCGTCTCTCTTTGTTATATATAATTTCGCAACAAGACGCAACGGTAGCAGCGATTAGTTACTGTTTCTTTTTTTAATGCACTGTTGTGTATTTCGCGTTTTGTGATGTCACTAGAATAATTTGTGACTATCCATGTCGTATTCCTTGTATGCAAATACTTGAACTCTTGTTTTCTTTAGAACTGTGGGCTTTCCAAACATCACTGAGGATGCACATGTTAATTTTCTATGCCAGACCCTAAAAACATCAGCTGATGTATTTATAAACCTCACGTCTCTATCACGCTAAAGTATATGAGAACCTTGCATGTTTGGAAACTTTTGAAAAAGCCCACCATTTCTTGATAGCTTCCTTTGACAGTGGCTAGCACTGAAAGCCGGTGCTCAGAAAATGCTGGTAATAAAATACGCAGAAAACATACAAAACAATCACATTCTGCTTTAAAGTTTTTTGTATTGTGCACGGGCTTGGGCTCATCACCTTACAGGTGACGTCGAGGAGATAGGAGTGGGCAGCGACGATATGTAATGCTCTCCTTGAACCAACAAACTTATATGAGGAAAGCGGGACATAAAAGCCCAACTTTTGCCTTCCAAACAATATCGCTCTACGTTTTTTAAATTTTACTTTTCGTTAACTATACCTGATCAAGACGTTCCTAAATTTTAAATGTAAAGCGATCCATCGTTTTGTTGTGTCTGTCATAGTGTTGGGACAGGGAATCGGAGCAGGGGGCTTAGTGCATTTTAAGCACTCGGTATTTTCTGAGGCCGCACAACGCACTACAGGTCTACATACATAACCAGTTCTTCGCCTAAGATTACGTGTATCGCCGACATGCTAACCTTTTTCCAATATTATAATGGTGTTGCCCTCATAAAGTACACGCGTACAGTACGCAATTTTCCACATTATGATGATTACACAAATGAGATGGGTCCCGCCTACTGACATTCTACAAATACCTCAAATATAGTGCTTTCTTTAATATATCATAGTGACAAGGAGTAAGCACCTGATCATTTTAATTACCGCTTACTGGAAGACAAAACTTATACCTGTGAATTCTACTTACCGCAAATTTGTGTGAGCTGACTTTATTGCGTGCCTCGTATTCTTTAATTTGCATGCGTACGCAGCCTAATCACCTAATCAAATGCCTCATATTCAGCCGCGTTGGACTACATAATTTTTTTCTGGATATCCGCTCTGTAACTCAAATACCGTATACACTCATGTGGGGGCCGCACCCCAAATGTGGGCACCCCAACTTGTGAAAAAAAAGTTCAGCCCGTACTCGAGTCTGCACGGTACAAGATCGGTTGTCAGCTCTCCGCCCTTATTTGCTGTTTTTTTTTTCTCAACTAGGGTCTAAGATACACTCGTTCCTAAGTGCCGCTAATCTTATGGTTGTTAACGTTATGCCATTCATATTTTTATCAGTCATTGCGGGGTCTTTAAGTTCTGCTAATGTTTCTTTGTTATAATTCAATTTTTTTCCCAGTGGTCTGCATTTTCCTTTTTACTAAAGTCAATCTATATGTTATTACGTGGAAGCGCCTGTTATAGGCAATCTGATAATAAGTATTTTCTATGTTAGGCATGCCAGCGTTAATGTGTGGGAAAATTAGAATGTCTGAGAGCACCAGTTATGATAATTGCTCCTTGGAGCTCTGTTTGGTAATGAGCATTGTGATGGCTCCCAATTATCAGTTTTTCGCAAATTAATCTGCAAGGTTGAAAAAAAATGTATCCCAAAGAAAGATGCCAGTGAAATTTATTATATACATTGCCGATACTGTTTGAAGTTGCCATTATTTAGTAACAGGAGGTTGTTGTCGACGCCGAATGCGGTGTTAAAACATACTCGTTTGTGAAATATCTGGTATGTAAAATTGGACCCTCGAGGAACTGAAACACGCATGAACGTGAGCAAGTTTGAAAATTTCGAAAAATGCTAAATGTAACAGGGTTACAAGGAGAGTTCTAGAATACGCCAGCGACGCCATTAAGGTCGTCTTTCGAGAAATAATTTAAATATTTTTTTTCTCTATGAACAAGCGGATCACCATTCTGCCTTTAAACTCTGTACGCTTGTACAACAGCCCCATTACTTGGGCGAGCGCTCGCATTCGGTTCTGAGCAGACATTTATATCTACTGGCAGGCGAAACTAAATGTTGCACCTAAATGAAGCACTCAAGGAGGCCTTTACGCGAATAACGATTGGCGCATGCTGATATGCGTTGAGCAAGCTAGACTTGATTATAAAAATGGTCTCGTCATTTTGCTTACTTGGCTAAAATTTTCAATATCTTTCCTCATTAATAAGCCCCCCAATAAAGGTTTCTGAATCATGTCACGAAATGACTGATCACAGTGTGTTACGACCCACTGAGCTGGCCCAGTTCTTTTCTTCGGTCAAAAAAAGAAATAGAGCCAGTGAAAGAACAATAATAAAAAAGTACTGGCTGAAAACGAGTGCTCTTATCTGCGATGGCAGTGGTGCTAGACGTAAACCTGCTCTTCAAAAAAACCACGCACCTTAAGGAGGTTTGAAATCCAAGCGTCATGTTTGATAACGACCAAAGATGCGTGCCAAAGGCTGCTGACGTGCCGAGAAAGAGCACCATCACTCGTTCCCAGTGCGAGAAGCTACACCCGTATTTTGCGACGTCTACTTTTGAGACCACTGTAATGCAAGAAGAATTACCGCCTTTTTGATTTGATATTTATAGCATTCGTCATGCTGCTTTGTTTATCTTCTCGCAAAGCAAAAGCCCTTATAGCTATGGTTCCAGCGAATGCTGTTATCGATCTATGCATGACAACCTACACAATATTTATGCATATGTCTTACATAACAGGTAAGGTAATAAAATACAATCCTCATAAATCCAATCATATGCCTACTTGTGCAAGATTGATCTAACGCACAAATGCACAGTATTTGCAGTTAGCGCAAAACAAATCCTACTTTTTGTTTCTTGCAGACATTTATTTGTGACCGCCGTTATACGTCCGCGAACTTTTGATAAGGTGGCACTGAAGGGAAAAAATCCGCAGTAGATCGGCGAGAAAGGACTTTGCCCTTGTGTTTGACTTTATCGACCACTAAGGCAACTGAGCCATGAATTCCAGACCTTCGGAGACTAAAGGAATTCGCTAGCGTCATTTGTGACCTATCACCATAGCATTCCGTACTATTCTGCGTTGCCTGAATATAATATTTTTCTTTTAGCTTTGAATTCTTTTAAATGTCATCTACAAAGCTCTGCGTCTTTGCAAAGAGATTCTCCTTACCCTTTGCGAAAGGCAGGCTCGGTGGTCAACACGCCGTTTGGACTAATGCACGCGAGAAAGAGACGATGTGAAATACACGTAGTCAGTTCGCACAGTCTTTAAAGCTGTGGTGTATGAATTCCCTCGATTATTTTTTTTTAGATTAAACATCTCCGAAATTATTGGGAGGGCGTTGCTCGGCTTACCCGCCTGTAATAAATAGTTCCTATAGATTATGGCTTAAACATCTGCGACCGTACTACCCATGCGCGTTGTTTTAATATCGATTTCTAGAAAGCCCAGGAAGAATTTCTCAAACATGCGTGAGTTCCGCGCACAGATGGCGTCGCTGTCGCTCTACGAATGACTCAATAAGAGCGAAATTACTAAGCGTACAGATAGGTATAGCTTGGCAGTACATTTATCATACCAAGCGGGAGTGGCCGTTTTTGCAAGCGCTCACTCAGCCACCGTAGATGGAGAATATTAAACCCGAAGCAGTTGTTATCAGGAGTTATGAAGCCTACAAATTTGCAAATTTTCGGAGAAATCGCACTCTTGCTCGGCTGTGGAGACAAGCGTTCGACCTGCAGAATCAAGAAATGGTGCGAAGAGACTCGCTCAAGAAGGAGGGAGGCCAATTCGCGCTGAAAATTTTGGACTAGAGCTGGTCCACTACGAATATGAGAAACAATGAATCAATCTTTGATACTTAATGGCACAAGGGCCAAGTGTGGCCAAAGAGCGCCATGTCCGACGAATATGAGAGCGAGCAGGATTCAAAATTACACCTTGAGTAATTCCCTAGCTTTCCAGTGCAGTTTCTAATGCCTGAATTGATGTCATCCTCTTTACGCTGGTGATGTTGCGTGTGAAAAGAGAAACAAATACTCGATCATGTATGTGTAACGCGCGCAGGTGGCATGTGATATGACGCAATGGGAGCTAAATTTAGCCTCGCTGGCGGCCTTCAGAGAGGCGTAGCTCGGCGGTTCTTTTCTCCATGTGAGCAGGAGTGTTAGCCTTTGAGACAGCTTACTATGCCACGATAAGTATATTTTTTTCCAACACGTATAGGTGCTCATCAGGAGTTATAGGGCGTAGAAGCGCGCAGTTTATTGCAGAAATTTTAATGTTGCGAGACTATGACCCCTCTGTGCTTGGCACTACCACGCGCATGACTCTGCCTGGTACGTTGCATGCATACACAGAATGAAAGCACCAGCTGAACTTGCAGGAGATACAAAACACTCAACAACAACAAAATCACAATGGGTAAACAAAGAAATCTTTAGTAACGCAAGCAGTCTTAGCTGTTAAAGTTCTGTATGCTCTTATCCACTACTAAAATGCAAAGTAACGTCTTAAAGGTTAGACCTGCGGATATCACTACATGACACTTACGGTATCGGTGTATGTGACAGAAATTTCGTCACCAGTACGGTCCAGTGTCGCACTTGCTGATGGGTCAAAGACGACGTCGTTTGGTTCTCGATCCACTCTGGCAGATCGGCAGTCCTGTCGGCCGCTGCTCCTGCCACGCAACCGAACCGCTATTGCCTCCCAGATAGGAGCGGGACTGGCTGGGGCCAGCAGGAGTCCGTCCACGCCTATAGTCGCAAGCACAGGTGGGGCTCCAAGATGTTCGGGACCAGGAGCAGCTCTGGAGAAGAAGACCAGCGCCTCGCCGAGCCTTGTTTTCGGACGGGACGTCCCTCGTTCACTACGGTACCTGCGCGGAATGCAGCCTAGCTCCGCGGCCTTCGCCTTCGCCGGAAACACTGTATCGCGGACGCCTCGTTTCTTGATGCACGCGCGCTTCTGCCCGCCTGCCAAGATGGGTTTTCCTTCGCGCTCCCTCCTGCGTACTCTACATGGTGGTCCTCCCCCTCCTGTCTTCTCTGCCTTTTCTCCGTTTCCGGCCATCGGCTCTTGCTGTTGTCAAGCCGAAAGCCTTAGAGGGCTAATGCGACGAAAATTTGACTGAGCGGCGTTACAGCCCGAAAATTCGAAAAAAGCAAAATTTGGGTCGAACCATCAACCCAAATACAAAAAATAGGTAATTATTCTTATATTTAAATCATTGTTAAATATTAGTTAAAATGTTGAAATAATAAAGATAAATGAGGCACTCGAACGCACGACTTTTGTTGGGAGTGGAACCGATGCTCTGTGGCGTTAACTAAGGCACAGTGAATTAGGATAGAGTTAATTAAGGCACTCATACCCACGACCTTTGGCGGTTCTCCAACCCTCCACCTTTATGGGAAGACGAACCCACGTGCAAATATGCGCGAATCGGCCATATCTCCAAGTTGGATCCCAATTGACATCGTGAAAGTCGATAGTCGGACCCACTACCTTTGTGGTATATAAGTCGAAGTTAATTACGATAAGTTATTTAAAGCACTCAAACCCACGACCTTTGGTGCGAGTTGCACACACGACATAAAGTTAATTAAGGTACAGTTAATTAAAGTAAGGTTTATTAAGGCGCTCGAACACATGACCATGCATGGAAGTAATGGAACTAAATGTCAAGTTATGCAATTTAATGTCTCGTGAGCGCGCATGCTTTCGCCTTCATCTTCTTCAGCGCGTGCTAAATTGACGGTCAACTTTTTCTTACACCTCTCTTAAAATAAGGCTACTAACACTTAACAGATACGTAGACACAAGTATTATTAAGGGGAATGCTGTCCCTTTGACCAAGGTGGAAGGTATCCGACTCTATGGGCGAACAAGCGCCGGAGGATGAGCCAAGCGCAGTAGCCTCAACCATCGAAGAGAGCGGTGAGCTCAAGTTATCTAGGGCAGTCACGTGAGCCACTAGCAAGGGGTCATTTCTACAACGTAGTGCTCAAACACCTTCAGAAAAACAACCGGGAGCACTACAAGTATGCAAGAAGCACGACGGTAAAATTATAGCGTATGACACCCACTAGCTGCACTGTAACTTAAGCATGCATGTAAGCTTCCTAGTGCGTGTATAAATACAATTTCCGCCTATATTATGTCATTTCTGTACCCTAGCTTCCATACAGCGGCTGCAGCACGCCCAAGCCATTTCACGCACTCTACCGAGGCTCTTCTCTGACACAGCCTACCGAACCTTTAATGCGATTCACACCCTTAGGGTAGCGCACGCACCTTCCAGAAGCAGACTCTCTGTCTGTCTCCAAATTTACCCCCGCCGACTTCTGGCAGAGCTAGTGAGTAGTCGAATGTGCAGCGCATCGGGCTGCGGTGCTGGGGAAACAGGGTTCGAAAGGATCCCGCAGAGCGGACCCACACCGCACATGGACTACAAGCTGGCGTCACCAGATGACGTAGCGTGGGCACGAAGAAGTACGAGAGAGGAAGCCGGCTGCATACATGTATCTACATTGGCAATACCCCGTGTCTTTACGAATACTCAATGCGAACCGGAGTAACGTCAACGTAAATAGTGAATTGTGTTCTGTCATAGTTTTAACTTATCCAAAGTTTTGAAGGTTTACGGCTAAAATGCGGCCCGATGGGCTCCCAGTGAAACTTACGGCTCTCGTGTTTTCTTTTTTTCTTTTCGTTATTGCGCACCCTTCAATGATTCCGAGGGCTTTGTCAGCGAGATATTACGTTCGCTCTTTCTACTTTGACGCTCGTTTTAGAATATTCAGATTAGAATCAGCTCGTGGGCGACGGGATATTTAGGATAACTTCAGATTTTTTTAAGCTGGATTCGCCGAGGTGCAGATGTAGAATTTCGCGATGTTTCAGATCCCCATGCGTAGATCAATAAATTATGTAGCTGCAATGACGCACACAGCTCTCAAAGTTCAGTGAACGACTATGGAGCATAATTTTCTCCCGCAAAATGTATACTCTTTCATATATTCAGCACTCCCGACAAGTGAAAGGCTAGCAAAGGTTAAGTATATTGTCGAGCTAAAAAGTCAAACGAATAACGTTCGCGCTGCACATGGCCATAAGCTAACCTCAATTCAATTAAGTATGCACAGAACAGTTCGGACCTAATGCAGGGAGAGTTTTGCAAAATTTGAGTTTGCTTAGAGACAAACACGTGCGGTTCCCGGACGTAAGAGGCTCATACTTAAAACAAGAATACCCAGAGCACGCGCGGAAAAAATTTATTCGAGGACCGCGTGTGTAATTATACTCTGCCCAGTTGAAAAAGACAACATAAATTTCCGTCGCAACTACAGAAATTTCTGTCGCGACGACAGAAATTCCCGTTGTACGACAGAAGTTCGTGACGTTTCTTTAGTTGCGATATACATTTATGACATTCCGACAGAAATTATGACGTCGCAAAGGAAACATTCTGTCGCGAAGACCAAGAGTGCAGAAGTCGCATCGTGCATGTTCTGTCGTGACAACAAGAGTTCTGAATTTGCAACAGCAGTATTCTATCGCGTCAACGATTCTGACGTCGCAGCAGCAACATTCTATCGTAATGCCCAACAGTGCGGAAGTCGCAACAGAAACGTTCTGTCGCGACAAGAGTTCTCAATCGGTAACAACAGCTTTCCATAGCGACAACGATTCTAACGTCGCAACAGCAACATTCTATCAGGACGACCAAGGACGCGGAAGTCGCAACAGAAACGTTCTGTCGCGACAAGAGTTCTCAATGGCAACAACAGCTTTCCATAGCGACAACGATTCTAACGTCGCAACAGCAACATTCTATCAGGACGACCAAGGACGCGGAAGTCGCAACAGAAACGTTGTGTCGCGACAAGAGTTCTCAATTGGCAACAACAGCCTTCTATCGCGACAACGATTTTGACGTCGCAACAGCAACATTCTATCGGGATGACTAAGAGTGCGGAAGTCGCAACACAAACGTTCTGTCGTGACAATTGAAATTCAGAATTCGCAACAAACGCCTTCTATCTCGACAGCTATTCGGACGGCGCAACAGCAACATTCTATCGGGATGACCAAGGGTGCGGAAGTCGCAACAGAAAGTGCTGTCGCGACAAGAGTTCTCAATTGGCAATAACAGCTTTCTATCGCGACAAAGATGCTGACGTCACAACAGCAACATTCTATCGGGATGACCAAGAGGACTGAAGTCGCAAAAGAAACGTTCTGTCGCGACAACAAGAGTTCTGAATTGGCAACAACAGCTTTATATCGCGACAATGGTTCTGACGTCGCAACAGCAACATTCTATCGGGACGACCAAGAATGCGGAAGTCGCAACAGAAACGTTCTGTCGCGACAACAGGAATTCTGAATTCGCAACAAACGCCTTCTATCTCGATCTATTCGGACGTCGCAACAGCAAAATTCTATCGGGATGACCAAGAGTGCGGAACTCGCAACAGAAAGTGCTGTCGCGGCAAGAGTTCTCAATTGGCAATAACAGCTTTCTATCGCAACAAAGATGCTGACGTCGCAACAAACGCCATCTATCTCGATAGCTATTCGGAGGGCGCATCAGAAACATTCTATCGGGATGACGAAGATAGCTATTCGGATGTCGCAACAGGAACTCTTCATCGCGACGACAGACACTTTCTTTCGAGGCGTTAAAAATGTCGCGACAGAAGCGTTTCCCGTTGCGACGCTTTAAAATTGTATGTCAATTTCCCATCGGGGGTGTAAACTGTACTTTTCTCTTATGCGGTATTCAACGGTGCGTCCTTGGAATCTGGTAATGCTGATAGCATAGACACCGGTATTAAATGTCGACGAAGCCCATTGTCGTAATTTTGTTGTGACGACGAGGCATCCGATGTCCCCCTATTGGCTTCCTCAAAATCGGCCGCTGATCGAAATCATTGCATCTGCGGCAACGGTTGCGTATCCATTTTGTTTTATTTTTCTAAGATGGGACACAGAGGCTTGTGGACTTGCACGTACTGTTACACTGACACATTAATTAATTTCCCAGAAATATTAAATAAGCTTTTGCCAAGAGGAAAAGAAATTTTGCGTTGTTGCATGACGGATTTGACGTGAGGAGATTGGAATAAAACATATTAGAATAGCTTTGCGTTATACGGCCCAAGGCTTGAGGCCGCTGACATGCACTGTCTCGCGACCTCGACAACGAAAGTCCAACGACGGTATGACGGGCTCAACGATATAGTTCACAGGGGAGGGGGTGCCGATGATCCGGTACGGATTGTGGTACCGTGCAAGTAGTTTAGAAGAAAGGCCAGGCATGTGAGACGGTATCCATAGCCAAACAAGGGAACCGGCAGGGAAGGTGGACGTTACCTGATAACTGTCGCGTCTCGTCTTCTGACGCCCCTGACCCTCGGTGGTCAACGAACGAGCCAGCTGGCGGCAATCTTCAGCGTATCGGGCGACTTCTGAAAAAGTTGTGCAGTCGGAAACGTCAGGTCTGTAGGACAGGATGATATCCAGAGGACACGAAGGCCCACGCCCATAAAAGAGAAAAGAAAGTGAAAAACCAGTGGTCGCTTCTGTCGCGGCGTTATAAGCGAAAGTAAAGAACGCGAGTACGGTAGTACCAATCGGTGTGGTCGGACGAGACGTACATCCTCAACATGTCGCCCAGTGCTCGGTTGAAGTGCTCCGTGAGACCGTTCGTTTAGGGGTGATACGCGGTCGACTTCCGGTGAATGATCCAGCACTCGCCAAGGAGGAATTGTATCGCTTCTGAAAAGAACACACGACCCCTATCGCTGACTAGTTCTCGAGTAGCACCGTAGCGAAGGACGAAGTTGCGAAGAATGAACATCGCAACGTCGCGCGCGATCTCGGCGTAGCGCGTCAGGTGATCGAGGCCAGCAATATTCCAGTGGTTTCCACATCCACTGTATAGGAGCGGGCCATATAGGTCGATGCCTACGCGGTCGAACGGTCGAGCAGGGCAAGACAGCGGCTGTAGTGGGCCAGTAGGGCGCAATGGGGGAGTTTTCCTTTGTCGGCAGGGGGTGCATGATCGAACGTACTGCTGCACAAACCGATACATTCCACGCTAGTAATATCGTTGACGCAGCCTTGTGAAAGTTTTCAGGACCCCGACGTGGGCGCTTTAAGGCTCAGAATGGGAACACGCGCACATGTCGCAGCTCATGTGACGAGGGATAGCCAGAAGTCATTTGCGACCGTCGGCAGATAGTTGCGGTGGTAGAGGGTGTTGTCTCGCATGGCGAAATGAGCTACTTGACGGCGTGGCGTCAGCGTTGAAGGAATGACCGATGGAGCGGCAAGGTAGTCGAGCAGCAAGGCAAGCGATGGGTCCTTGCGTTGCTCGGCGGGCTTGTCAACAGCGGCTAGTGGTGACGGGTCTGATGTCGGAGAAGAAACGGAAAGCGAAGCCACATCCGGTATCATCGGCGAGGGGATAGCGCGTCAGCGTCGGAATGCTTTCGACCAGAGCTGTATACGACACGTATGTCATATTCCTGCAGGCGAAGCGACCAACAAAGGGTGTGATGATAAGTGATGATGCTGAAAGGACGGCCATGGACATAAGGACTAAACTTGCCCACTGCCCAAATGATGGCTAAGCATCCTCCTCTGTAACGGCGTAATTCATCTCATCTTTTTAAGGGTAAGACCGGCATAACACGACGTATTCTTGATTCGTAGCTTTCCGTTTGGCCAAGACCGCACCCAGCCCAACACCACTGGTGTCGGTGTGAATCTCCGCTAGCGCAGTTGGGTCGTAATGCCGAAGAATCGGTGGTAAAGTCAGTAACTCGCGTACGTTGTCAAAGGATTCATCACATGCTGATGACCACGCGGAAATGCCTTTGCTTGCGGTAAGCAGCTTCGTCAAAGGTGCTATAATAAAGGGGAAGTTCTGGACGAAGCATCGAAAATAAGAACACAGGCCTATGAAACTTCGAAAGGCCATGAAAGATGTTGGCTTCGGAAACTCGGCGGCTGCGCGAAGCTTGTCGGGATCGGGAAGGATGCCGTCTTTCGAGACACCGTGACCCAATACAGTCAAATTTCGGGCAGCGAAACGGCACTTCTTGAGACTGAGCTCTAGGCCAGCGGAAATAAGACAGGTCAGGACGTCATGCAGACGCGCAAGATGTGCCGGAAAATTCTGTGAGAAAACAACTATGTGATCCGGGTAACATAAACAAGTCTTCCACTTGTGTCCGCGAAGGATTGCATCAATCATGCGCTCTAAGGCAGCGGGAGCATTGCAGAGCACGAAAGGCGTAACGTTAAACTCGTACAGGACATCGGGAGTGATGAAAGCTGTCTTGACCGGTCAGTCGCAGCCATGGGAACCTGCCAATAGCCCGAGCGGATATCTAACGACGAGAAGTATTCGGCACCTTGCAGACAGTCAAAAGCATCGTCGATGCAAGGCAGGGGGTAGACTTCTTTTCTTGTAATCCTGTTTAGGTAGCGATAATCGATGCAAACCCGAATGGTGCCATCTTTTTTCGCACTAGAATGACAGGTGACGACAAAGGGCTTTGAGAACGCTGAATGACGCCGCGCTGCAGCATGTCGTCCACTTGTTCCGTGATAACTCGGCGCTCTTCTGCGCAAACACGATACGCACGCTGTCGCAAGGGGGCATGGGAATCGGTGCCGATAGTATGAGAGACACTTGCAATCAAACGAAGAAATTAACTGGTTCAGTAGAGTAAGAAGTTGAGCGCGATGAGACGGCGAAAGCACTGCGGCGATGGCGTTGTCGAAAACTGCTGAAGGCGGTGTTGATGAGACGAAAGTTATGGCATCCAAATGTAAACGGGTGGCGCAATCGTGAATGTCAAGGTCTTCAATACACGTGACAGCCTGCACAAATCCTAAGGTTTCACCGCGCAGCATGGTTGCTGGATACCGGTGCGGAATACAGATAGGAATCAAAGCAGATTCAGACTTAACAGTGAAAATGACGAACGGGAGAACTAAGTCCTTGCGGTGAGCAAGCATGTCAGATGGCGTAAACGCCACAGTTGAGTCTGGCACGGCCGTACACGACAAGGCCACAAGCACCAACGTCGCTGGAGCAAGATCAGTCTCATCGTCAGCGTAGAGTTTGTAGACACTGAGGTCGGCGCCGACCGATGGCGAGTCACATAGCGGCGAAAGGGCCACTTGCGCGAGAGAACAATCGATCATTGCTCTATGACGTGACCGGAACTCCCAAATGTAATGATGTTTATTAAAGGTGAGGAGCAGCAGAAAAACAGCAGCCTAGCAGCAGCGAACAGCCCGAGCTCTCTTGCAAATCAGAGCAAGGGTCGTCGTCGTCGTCCCCGAGCTGTTATCGAAAAGACGAGGCGCGTCTGCTTTATTACAGTTTGACATTTATCAAATCTTGCTCTTTCTGGCCTTCCAGCCTCACTCCGCTGTAGCCTTCGCAGTAATCTAAAAAGGAACGGGAGCACAGCGGATACCGTGTTTGACTGCCAATACCTCCGCTTCTGCGGAACGCACTGAAGAACATTTTGCGGCAAAGTGTTTCTGAAATAGACTATTTTCTCTTCAAATGCCTTTCTCCACTTCGATAAAAAGTGGTTGATGGCCCCTTTATACAATGTTTTGAGGTTGTTATAACATCCGTGATTTGGCATTGTCATGGCGGCTTGACACTGGTTTCGCATTCCGGCTCGTCTCACAAGTACTGATCGTTCACTTGGCCTTGTTTTTTCCCAAAAGCTCCCAGTAGAACGTCAAAACGTTGAAATGTCTGCAATGCTATCGTGCACTTGTGTAGTTAACGACCTGGCGTCTGACACTGCCACTTTAGGAGTTTTAGGGGGCGTAAACCTATCATTCTTTAGTTTTTTTAAACACAAGTTCCCCTAGAGGTGCTGCGCTCTCACCAAAGTTCTAAAAAGCATTCGGACACTGGCTTCCCTTCTCTGGGCGCAACGGATCTGAATTTTCCTTTGTACTTCTCGGTTGGAGGAGTGCACCGCACACCTACTGCAGCATCGAAGCAGCAGCCCTCCAGAGCTCCGTGCGCCGAGATGTGCTGGTTGGACTCACAGCAGGCATAAGGCAGCCGGCGTGCATAAGCTATCAGCTGTAATTTATTCATGACAGGAGCGCTCCTTGACGTCTTCGTAGTTGTCCCATGCCTCGGCGGCAAAGGAAAGTCGTTTTGCTGTAACCAGCCAAACCTTCTGGTATCGCCAAGGATGACGATAACCTAAGGCCTTAATATCGCTAAACCAAAGCAAGTCGTCGTCTTGAATGCCGCGAAACGCCTGTATTTTCACGAAATCCGGCTGCTGTTATTCCCAGCGCCTGATCACTGTCAGGCTGTCCATCCAGCTTCCCCAGGAACCATGAGCGGTGTGTACGGACAATACACTCGTTATGGTATCCACAGCAGCCAGTTCTACTGCGAAGGAAGCATGGATGTTATCCTTTGTCGCGCTGGACCTCGAAGTAGCGCCTGGGAGGATATCCTCGCCAAGGAAAGTGAAGATTGCGTTCCTAGGCAAGATGGGTCCAAGACAGAGGTGCCGAAGCTCTGCCTCATGTGTTGTCGAAGTGCGGCGCAACCGCTGACGCATGCGAAGGTGCCAGTCATAACCTGAAGCTGTTGTGTCAGCTTAGCGATGGCTCGTAAGCGATCACCGGTACTGCCCTGTCCTAGAGCCGCCGAGGACGCTTTGACATTGTCTGGGGACGGTGTGGTAGGCAGTGAGGACGGTGGTAGGGTAGCAGACTGCATAACCGACGAACTCTGTAATGCGTTGAAAATGCATTTTACTGTTTCATGTCTAAAAAAACATCTCGGTTTGTGTATTCAAATAGGTCAAAGAGGTTGCTAGGAGATTAACATTTCAATGAGTAACATAGCTGAGCAAGGGAAGGCTCAACCTGGAGCCAATGTTACAATAAGGAAACATATTTGTGAGGGCCACGATGAAGATAAGCTCCGACGCTGAGAATTCTCTTGCTCGTCCACTGTTGACTGGCTGAATATTAACGCGAACTTATTATGCGAGTATATTAAAGAAGCTTTTCGGAACACGCTGCTCAGGTTTGTCATCTGCTGTTTTTAATAGAATTATGAAGTTGTTTTTTGTGATTTGTCAGGGTAGAGAAGTGTGGAGTACGCCGGCTGTGCGCATTTCCCTTTTATAGGGAAATATTACTATTACGGTGCAGGGCTAGGCTAGTCATTGATTTCGTGGAAACTGTGCATTCGGCTTTTGTAATAATAATAATATTTGGGGTTTTACGTGCCAAAACCACTTTCTGATTATGAGGCACGCCGTAGTGGAGGACTCCGGAAATTTTGACCACCTGGGGTTCTTTAACGTGCACCTAAATCTAAGCACACGGGTGTTTTCGCACTTCGCCCCCATCGAAATGCGGCCGCCGTGGCCGGGATCCGAACCCGCGACCTCGTGCTCAGCAGCCCAACACCATAGCCACTGAGCAACCACGGCGGGTTCGGCTTTTGTAGTTAGCGCATGCAAAATAATGCGCGTATCCAGATCCAATTCTAATCCTAGCACTTACCCTCTTAACGACGTTCTCTTAGATCTCATCATGTCATATAGATATAGTGGTGTACGCATTACAGATAACTTAAATTGGACCATTATAATGAAGGACGTCATTAACAACGCTAATCACATGCTGTGGTAATTACGGTGCAACTTTTCCAAAGCACCGTCTACTTTAAAACAACAGCTTTACAAGAATTTATTACGCTCGAATGATGAATATATATGTACAATATGCGATCCCAGTAGCCTTAATCTTATTACATCACTTGAACTAGTACAAAAGAAGTCTACTCGTTTCATTCTTTCTCATTGTAACCGTACCCCGACTATAACCACAACGAAAAGTAATGTAGCACTTATTCCACTAGCTAACCGCCGCAATGTCGCCGGTGCTTTCGGTATTTCATAAAAGTTTCCATCAATCTACACTTCACCATGACTTCATACTGCGGCCTCAGTACGCTTCAAGCCACGTCGATAATCGCTGTAATGTTGGAATTGATTCATGCTGCACGAAGACCCCGTGAGTGTTTCTTTCCCAAAGACTAAGATAATTATCATTGGCAGCAGCAGCGTTGCTCTGCTATCTGATTCTCTCTGTTTCTATGGTGCAATTTACAATGAATTAGACTGCCTGATAACGACCAAAGATGCGTGCCAAAGGCCGCTGACGCGCCGAGAAAGAGGACGATCATTCGTTCGCGGTTTCGAGAAGCTAAACTCGTATCTCGCGACGTCTACTTTTGAGATCGCTGTAATCCAAAAGGAATTACCACATTTTTAATTGACAGTTAAAAGATACATGTTGCTTGTTTGTTTTCTCGGAAACCAAACCCCTTATGGCCATGGTTCTAGCGAATGGAATTATCGATTTCTGCATGACAACCTCCACAGTATCTTTATTGATGCCTTATAGAAAAAGCACGGTAACTAAATATTAGCGGAATAAATCTAATCAGATACCTACTTGTACAGTATCGTTCAAATGCACATTACAACAACTATCGTGTCCAGTATTTGCTGTTAGTGTAAAACAAACTCCTCCTTTTTATTTCTTGCAGACATTTCTGTGTGACCGCCGTTATACGTCCTCAAACGTTTCACAAGTTGGCACTGAAGGAGAAAAAACCCGCAGTAGATCGGCGAGAAAGGTCTTCGCCCTAGTGTTTGAGCTTATTTGCCATTAAGGCAACGGAATTATAAATCCCTGAGCTTTCGAGACAGAATATTTTAAGCAATTTGCTAGCGTCATTTGCGACCTATCACCCTAGAATTCCGTACTAATCTGTGTTGAGTGTGTATAATTTTTTTCTTCTACCTTTTACTTATTTCAAATGTCCTCCTCCACACAGCTCTACGTCTTTGCAAACGTATTCTCCTTACACTTTCCGCGCGACGGGCTCAAATGCCAACACGCCGGTTCAACTCATGCACGGGTGAAAGAGAGGATGTGAAATACACGCCGTCAGTTCGCACAGTCTTCAAACACGCGGAGAGTGAATTCGCTCGATTAGTTTTTTTTCTTTAAATTAAACGTCTCCAAAATGATCGGGACAGGGTTGCTTGACTTGAGCGCATCTAATAAATAAATTGCATAGGATTATCGCTACAATATATTCAACCGTACTACCCACGCACCTTGTTTTGATATCGAGTCCTGAAGGATTATCGCTACAATATATTCAACCGTACTACCCACGCACCTTGTTTTGATATCGAGTCCTGGAACAATTGCTCGAATATGCGTGAGTTGCGCGCACACGTGGTTTCTTTGTCGCTCCACGAATGCCGCAATAGAAGCTAAGTTACTAAGCATGCAGACAGGTGTACCTTCGCAGTACATTCGTCAATCCAAGCGGGAGCGGCCGCTTTTGCTAGCGCCCACGCAACCACGGTAGATCAGGACTATTAATCCTGAAGCTGTTGTTATCAGGCGTTATCAAGCCTTCAAATTTGCAAAGCGTTCGACATGCACAATCCTGAAGTGGCAAGAAGAGACTCGTCCAACACAGAGGGAGACCAATTCGCGCCGAAAATATTTGACCGTAGCTGGTCCATTACAAATATGAAAGCGATCCCAATTCAAAATATCGCCGTAAGTGGTTCCCTAGCTTTCTATAGTGTGCTTTCTAATGCGGGAATTGATGTCATGCTCTTTATGCTGGTGCTGTTGCGTGGAGAAGAGAAACAAATAAGCGATCATGCAAGTGTGACACGCGCAGTTGGCACTGCCGTCATACGACTCAATTGGAGCTAAATTTACCCTCATACGCGGCCTTCAGAGAGGCGTAGCTCGGCAGTTTCTTTCTCCATCTGAGTAGCAATGTTAGCGTTTGAGACACCTTACTATGCCACGATAAGTATATTTTTTCCAACACATATAGGTGCTCATCAGGAATTATGTGGCGCAGAAGCATGCACTGTGTTGCATAAATTTCAATGTTGCGGCCCTATTACCACTCTGTGCCACGCGTATGACTTTCGATGATACCTTGCTTGTATAGGCAGAATTAGAGCACAAATTCAGCTTGCGGCACATACACAATATTCAAAAGCAACAAAATCAAAATGGCTAACCAAAAAAAAGAATTATTTAGCAACCTAACCAGTCTTTGTTTTTAAAGTCCTGTACGCTCTTATCGACGAACACAACGTAAAGTAACCTCTTAAAGGATAGACCTGCGGGTATCACTACATGACACTTACGGTATCGATGTATCGGACAGAAATGTAGTCACCAGCACGGTCTGCAGTTCTGCGTCAACGATGTCCAATGGAAGCGTCGCACTTGCTGACGGGTCGAAAACGACGTCGCATGGTGCTCAATCCACTGTGACAGATCAGCAGTCATGCCGGCCGGTACACCTGCCACGCAGCCGAACAGCTTTGACCTCCCGGATAGGAGTGCCACAAGCTGGGGCCAACAGCAGCAAGTCCATGCCCATCGTTACAAGCGAAAGCTGGTCTAAAGTCCACGGGGAGCTCTGGACCAGGAGCGCAGCTCTGGACAAGAAGACCAGACCCTCCCCGAGCCTGGTTTTCGGGCGGGACGTCCCTCCTTCAATCTGGTAATAGGGCGGAATCCAACCTCGCTCCACGGCCGTCGTGTTCGCCAAAAACTTTGTATCGTGGCCACCTCGTTCCCTTCTGCCCATCTTCCAAGATGAGTTTTCCTCCGCGTTTTTTTTTATTCATATGATATAAGGAGATGTTGGCGCGCAATTTAAGGCGCCGGCTACTCCTTATCTCTTGGGTGGTTCCGTCATACATCATTCAGGGTGCACGGTTACATATCAAATAGTCTTTTCACACAAGCACACCTATGGCTCCACACCTACGTAGTCGAAAGTCTCAAAAGTACAAACGATACTGTCGCCTAATAACACTGTCGCCTAATAACACTTAGCACACTATGTCTCCACACCTATGTAGTCGAAAGTCTCAATAGTACAAACGATACTGTCGCCTAATAGCACATTTTCTAGTCAGCGGGTCAGCGGGTACATACAATATACATGGCAAATGTCTTCACACTTATGTAGTCGAAAGTTTCAAAAGTACAATCGATACTGTCGCCTAATAACACGTTGTCTAGTGAGCGGGTGGTATATACATCGTGTTAAAATATTAGCACATACAGTCACAACAAAGCAGTCAACATAACATAATTCCCAAACAGATGGATATATGGAGTGACATTCAAATGAACAGAACAATGAAAGCACTAATAACGTCCAACGATGCCACTGTCTTTAAAAAAAGTCTTTAGTGCTTTTAAAGCGCTCTTCTGCAAGGCCGTTGTTGGCCAAGGGCCCAAAAGTTTCCTTAAACTGAAAGGTCTGCGGTCTAATTTACTTAGCGCTGATTTAAGTCGGCATCTTGGTGTGTCGTGATGTGGGCAATCTAGAAGGAGGTGATATATATCTTCATCTACAAATCCACAATCACATTCGGGGGTTTCCGCTCGGCCAATTCTGTGTAAGAAATGCTTTGTGTAGGCAGTGCCAAGCCGTAATCGATGAATAAGCGTTTCCATAGTTCTATCTAATGACAATGAAAATTTGAATTCAATAAATGGATCAATATGATATAAGTCAGAGCTCTTAGAATTCTGGTCAAACCAAGTGTTTCTAGACATGTTGACAGACGTTGTCCTTATAATGCAGCGTAATTCATTTTTTGATATTGGGAGCGGAGCCGTATCATCTTTCAGGTGCGCTTGTCGTGCCGCTTCATCGGCTGCTGTGTTGCCAGGAATGTTGCAATGCCCTGGTATCCACTGGAGTGCTATTGCATGTTTCGCTTCGCTTGCCTTTGTGAGGTTTTTAAGTGTTTCATAAATTATACTGTCGCTGAATGCTTTCCCCTTTGTGCTGCAGAGTGATGTTAGAGCCGCCTGTGAATCGCTGAAAATTACCCATTTTTGCGCTTCTGTTACTGACAATATAAATTTTACCGCACATAGGATTGCGAACAGTTCAGCCGTTGTGGACGAAGTCGCACGAGATAACTTAAATGATTCTTGTTTGTTGAGGTGCGGTATAATGAATGATGAAGTTGAAGAGGTTGCTGTACTGGAGCCGTCTGTATAGACGTGTGTGTATCCTGAATACCGCATATATATCTGGTATAGTGCGAGTTGTTGAGCAGCTTGAATGAACATGTCTCTTTTGCTGAATATTCCTTCTACTGACAATTCGATTTTTGGAACTGTAAGCAGCCATGGAGGATATTCGATGTCTGAGTTCCAAAATTCATTTCCTGGCAATATGTGAAGATTTTTTTGAATTTCTATATGAACATAACTTCTATCTCGTTTCATTATGTCTAGAGCCAATGGGTGGTTTTTATGCTGGGTTTGAAGACGGAAATAATGCCGGCATGTTTCTGTAGTTCGCATAACTGGAAATGGTGATTGGCGAGCCTCAGCTATTACAAGAGAACTCGAAGTCGCTCGTGGAACTCCTAGACATAGGCGTAGTCCTCTAGCTAAAAGTCTTTGAAGTCTCTCTTCTGACGTGTGGGAAAGTCCGTGTAAGATGGGCGCGGAATATGCAATTTTTTGTCGTATTAATGCATTGTAAACAGTCAGCATGGACGATACTGATCCGCCCCATGATGTGCCTGCAAGTCTGCGAAGTACAGTCACTGTGGCATTGACCTCGTTTTCGAGTTTTTTTAAGTGGGGTGCCCAGGATAGCTGCCTATCAAGTATTACGCCAAGAAATCGATGCTGTGTGACAATCATTAGAGGGTGTCCTTCCAGATTAAGAGTGAAATTTTTTAACTGCCTCCCCCTTCATTGCTCTACCTGGTGATCATCCCCCTGTTTTCCTCCCTGTCTTCTTTTATCTGTTTCCTACTATTGACTCTTGCTGTTATTGAGGCGAAAGCCTTAGAGGGCTATTGGGACGAAAATTTGACTATCCGGCGTTATCGCTCCAATATTCAATGAGAGAAGAACTTGGCATCGAACCCTTGACCTTTGATCTTAATTACGACAAAGTGAGTGAAGGCACAGTTCATTAAGATTGAGTGAAATAGGGAACTCCAACCCACGACCTTTGGTGGGAGAGAAACCCATGACCTGTGATGTTAATTAAGGCACACTGAATTAAGATAGAGTTAACTAGGACACTCGTACCCACGACCTATGGTGGTACTCGAACCCTCGACCTTTGATGGAAGACAAACCCACATGGAGAAAAGGGCGAACCGGCCATATCACCAAGCTGGATTCCAATTGACAACGTGAAAGTCGAGAGTTGGACCGACTACCTTCGTGTCAATTAGGGCAAACCAAATTACGATATAGTTAATAAGCCACTCGAACATACTACCTCTCAACGGAGTTGAAGCCACGATATTTGGTGTTGATTAGGGCGAAGTTAATTAAGGTACAGTAATTAAAGAAGGATTCATTAAGGCACTCGAACCCATTTCCATGCATGGAAGTAATGGAAGTAAATGTCAAGTAATGCAATGAATGTCTCGTGAGCGCGCAGGCTTTCGCCTTCATCGTCCTTAGTGCATGCTAAAGTGACTGTCAACGTTTTCTTACACCTGTCTTCAGATAAGGCTACTTACACTGACCAGACACGTATGGTCATCAAGTATTGTTAAGGGGGTATGCCAACCCTTTGACCAAGGTGGAACGTATCCGTCTCTATGGGCGCACAAGTGCAGGATAATGACCCAATTAAGCGCAGTAGCCTCAACCATAAACGAGAGCGGTGGGCTCAAGTGACGTATAGCACTCACGTGAGCCGCTAGCAGGGGGTCATTTCTTCGACCTGTTGCTCAAGCACCCTCTGCAAAACAAAGGGAGAGCAGTAAAAATATGGAGCAAGCCGGACAGTAACATTAAGGTGTATGACACCCACCAGCTGCCACATAACTTAGACATGCTTGGAAGCTTTCTAAAGCGTGCACAAATACAATTTCCGCATATTTTAGGTCATCTCTGTACTTTAGTGTCCACACAACGACTGCAACACCCACAAGACGTTTCATGCGCTCTATCTAGAATGCCACTCTCATACAACCGGCCAAACCTTTAATGCCATTCGCATGCTTAGGATACTGCGCGCACTTTCCAGAAGCAGACTCACTGTTTATGTGTCTAAATGTTATCCCGCCAATTTTTGGCACATGTAGTGAGCAGTCGAATGTGCAGCGCATCGGGCTGCGAAACTGAGGAAACAGGGTTCGAAAGGTGCATTGTCCAAAACAATGACGCTACCAGCAGGCAACTTCTGCAGAACGTTATTAAACCATCCCTCGAAGCGATTGCCGTCCATTTCTTCGTGGTAGTCGCCCGTTTTTTGGCCTCGTAATATATTTAAGCACCCGTCGACGAAGCCATCCTCGCTGCCAATGTGTGTCACAATCAGGCGCTGGCCTTTCCCAGAAGATTGTTTCAAACCCGTCGACAGACCATTTGCTCGTGCATATAGGCGTCCGCGCTTCTGCACCACGGTGCCTGTCCACACGATCGACCGAGTGTGTCCCGCCGTCACCCATGTCTCGTCCAGGAAAAAGATATTTCGGCCTTCCGCCCGGTAGCGTTCCACGTCACGAAGGTAGCGATTCCGCCATTCAGCTATGTCATCTCGGTCGATAAGCAGCGAATTGCGGCTCCTCTTCTCGTGCTTGAATCCGATCTCGACAAGCAGACAACGCACAGTACACCACTTCAGTGATGAGAGATCCATACGCTTCGAGAACTCGTCAGTTATCGTCTCGACCATCGGTATCTCGTTGCGGCGAAAGAAATCGTGCACACATGACCTCAGCGCGCACAACGTGAAGCTGTCATACTTCGTGCTGCGTCTTCTTTTCTCCGCATTTCGTGGACGCTTTCGCGAGGGCGTCGACAGTTTGCCACCCGAAATATGCGATGCTTTGTCCTCCCTCCTCACCTTGAACACTGTGCTTTCGCTGACACCGAGCATCTCGGCGACAAACTTGGTCGTGGCCTCCACGCGGTGTTCAGGCTCCCTGTTACGCCAATACGTGTAGCAGTGGAGGATCATATTGCGTGAATCGCTGTTCAGGATGTGGCCACTCTTGTTCTTGTCGAGGATCCTTGGTGGTGTGGACATCGAGGCTACACAAGGCTTGTTTGGCAACAAAGAATCGCATTCCGATGTCACCTCGTTGGGCTCCATGTAGGAAAACTCGCACGGAATGCCTTGCGCGAACTGGCGAGATTTCAGGCTCGCAAAAAAGAAAGAAAGGAAAAATTTGTGAAACACAAAACCAAAAAATATAAATTTTATGCTATTTAACACCATGAGTGTTTATTTAATAAGATGAATGAAGCATTCTTTTACCTTTCCTGCTTCGAGTATTCACGCCCCAGGTTTGTAGTGGTTGCGATAAATGCATTGTTTTATATAAATACTTGTCCAATAGCAACTGATTCATATTAAGCTAGGAAAAAGAGTAGTAAATGTGCCGTGTACATGTAAACAAGCGCAATAGCCATGCAGAGCTGCTCTTTCTACTTTTGTCACTTGCAATGCAGCGAAAGAGCAGACGACAGGAAGCATTGTGGAAGGCACGGGGTTATTTTTTTGTCGTGATCCGGCATGTGCTGTAGCACATGAGAGCTCTACTAAACCAGTCATCAAAATACAAAAGTCGTTGTTTATACCGAGAATTGCGCGTTTCAGAAGCAAGATTTCTTTAGCGGGATTATTTTAGTCGCGGAGGCAATCGGCTGTCGCGCTTCGGTCGTCTGGGCGGGGCCAGCTTTTTTCTAAAGTTGTATCCGACTATAGTTCATGACAGCATTAGAAGTTCTTTTCACCTCGTTGCCAACTGTTATGTCGTCGACGGCGGCCAGCGGCGGCGGAGGGGCCGCCGTAGAGCAATGGGGATCGCGACTCAGGCCTTAGGCCGACGACATGGAAGGAAGGAGAGGGGAACAATCGAACAACACCCCGTACAATCCCCGATTAAACATGGTGACACCTGTATAAATAGGCATAGCACCAGGTGACGCAAACAGCGCTTGTTCACTACAACTTGGGGCGTCCCAGTTTCCGCAGCTCGACAAAGTGGACAACCTGTCGACAGGTCCAGAAGGTCAACCGCTTCGATTACTCGGATCGTCGCCCAGCTCATCTGGCAAGGGAAAACAAGTGACCAGCGACTGTGTTTGCTGCAGTGTCTTTCTACTCAACTACTAAGTCACCCAGCACTACAAGCACTCGAGGTCGTCAGATTCAATGGAGGTGTAACGACCGCTCTACCTCATCACCAAGCGGAATTGTTCAAAGGCCTCGGCATGCTGAAAGATTAAGAGGAAAATCTAGCGCGGCTGCTTCTATCTAAATAAATCTAAATACATGTAAACCCAGAATTCGTTTTTCTGCGCAACCACTACACCAAACTTGACGAGGTCTGTTGCATTTAAAAGAAAACAATTAGAATGTAGTGGCTGTTGGTTTTAAATTTATATTTATGTCGTCAATTTTTTACAAAAAATTTGCAAAAATTGGAAATCTCCAGAAAACAAATTACCAAGTTCGCAACTCCGTAACTCGGCAATGAAAAATGATATCAGAATTACGGGAATTGCATCTAAAAGTACATCTAAAGTGGACAAAGTTAATGTTACACATGAACGTCAAGAAACTTAGTAATGTGTATATACAGCTATTGTAGAAGTGCTTGTACACAACGTAACATATACACGTAATATATAAATTGACATATCGAATTTGTCCGCTTTGAATGATGTAATCGATGCCGTTCACAAAACCGCGATATCTGTTTTTGACGGAGAGCTATGAGTTTGTAGACTTCTTGCTTTTATTATTCTTGAAGTTTCGAATTTTAGAAAATTCTTTCAACAATATTCAGGCAATAACTCGAAATTCCACTTCAACTGTGACTAGAATTTAGCTGTCTCTCTCAAATGCAACAAATTTCATAAAAATCGGTCCAGGGGTTATCTCTGAAAGGCGTTTTTGCCTTTTACGTGTATTTGAATAGGCCGCGTCGGAGTTGGGCCCGTGCTAAAGCTTCCGCTTAAGCCTGGCGCCGTACCATTCTCACTCAGCACTCCTAGACCAATCCTCATCCCATTGCAAGACTATTCGACAGGAACTGCATAGGATAGAAGCTGAGGGAGTCACTTGTCGGACTGATAAACCGACTTCTCCGTGTGCGGCACTCGTAGTAGCTCCAAAGTCCTCACGTGGTTAGCGACTTTGCGTCGACTTGGCTCGTTTGGATGAAGCTCCGGAAGCACTACATATTGCTAACCGTTGAGCAAGTTCATGGTCTTCTAAGCGAATCAAATGTTTTGTCGCAGCTAAATGCTACGGCCGGCTTTCACCAGATCAAGCTCGCTACAGAGACCCAGGAGCTCACGACTTTCGCCACGCCTTTCTGCCCATACTGGTTCTATCGCCTGCCATTTTGTATCACATCATCTCCAGAATAGTTTCAAAAACAGATGGCACGGTTTCTTGATGGTCAAGAAGGTGTATGTCCGAAGCGTCTTTCTTGGGTGTGATCGTCTCCGCTGACGGCACTACACCAAATTTAGCCAAACTGGTTGCTACCAAGACTTTTGAGACTCCCAAGGACATTGCCGAACTTTGCCGACTTCTCGGTATAGTCAACCTCTAGCCAGGTTCCTTCCCAACATCTCTGAGATTACAGCTCCCCTGCAGGCGCTCCTGAGCAAGAAAACGGCCTGGTCGTGACTACCTGACCAGTAGTCATCCTTCTGCAAAATCAAATAACTGTTACTATCAGACAAGTGCCTCGCGAAGTACCGCCCTTCTTACGTCACAAGAATTTCGCTGGACGCCATTTCTTTTGGACGGAATGTTGGTTTCTCATTTGGCCTCGTCTCACAAGTACTGAGCGTTCAATTTGCCTTTTCTCCCAAAAGCCTCCAATACAACGTCATTACGTTGAAATGATTGCAATGCTGGCAAGCTTCTTTTTGTAAATGGTACGCGACTATGCAGTTTACGACATGGCTCCTGCATCAACCACTTTAGGAGCTTTTGTTCACGTGTTCCTGTTTTTGTTTTTATTTTTTTCTAAGCAGAAGTCTCCCAGGTGGTGGTGCCATTTGACGGAAGTTACAAATAGTGTTGGGATGTGGGTTTCGCTTTTAGGCACGCGCCAGATTTGAATTTTCCTTTGTACTTGGTTGGAGGCCCACAGCACACTTGCTTCCTGCCGCACCATCGAAGCATTGGCCCTCAGAAGCTCCGTGTGTCGAATTGCGTTGGTCGGGTTCAGAGCAGGCATAAGGCAGGCGGCTGGCAGAAGATATCACCTGCAATCCGTTCATGACAGGAGCGCTGCTTGACGTGTTCGTACTTGTCGCATGCCTCGTCGGCAAAGCAAGTGTGGAGAAAAGTGTGGAGGAAATGACGTAGTAGGTTCTCCTTCGTTTTGCTGTTTTTTTTTTATTTCTTTGCTGTAGTGGCCCCGCCTTTCGGGCCACAATGGCGGCTTTGTTATTGTTCCGTGCGCTCACACGTGTTGCTCCGTAGGTTTCGTACCGTGGCAAAAGCGCCGTGTGGGCAGGTTTGCGTTGGTCTTAGTGTTTTGTTGTGCTGCGTTATCTGGGCCGTGCTCTACCTGATGTTGCTGTGGCCAGGTGGGACAGGAGGAACTAAAGTTCGTGAAATGAACGCGCATGCCACGCTGTACGCAATGTACCGCGCCCCGGCAATGGCAACGGACGAAGGAATATCCGCGGAAAATTTTGCCCTCTTTGGCGGAATCATGCTAATGTGCTAACGATTGTTTAGTATTGCTGCGGAGCGCGCGGGTCCGAACAGCACAGTTGCGCGCAGCGCGGCGTGGTTTCGCCAGAAATGTAAACAAGAGAGGAGAGCTGGGCCCGATAGGCGGAGCAATGTCATGAGCAACGCCAACTTCCGGCTTCACTTTCGCTTCACAAAGAGTGACGTCAGGGCCTCTCCTGAGTTTCCTTTCTCCATGGAGCAGACGCTATTTCGACGCTAGCGCCAATGTCCCCTTCAGTTACGGCCCTAATCAATGGGCGACGCAGAAGCAAAATGGCGGTGCACACGATTGTTTACGTTGTCATGGCAACAGAAATAGCACGCGCGCGGCGCCTCCTCTCCCAAACGTGTTTCTTTTTTTGTTTTTATTATCACGATCCGCTCCGCTCCCTTTCACCCTTTCCCCCATGCCGCGTGCGCCGCTTGGTTCTTTCTTTTTTTGTTTTTACCTGTATCGCGCGTGTGCTACGGCTGGCTACGGCACACTACGCGCCAGCCCGCAAGGAATGCGCGCGCTACGCAGCGCATTGGCATTGCTTGCGAGTTGGCGCGTGGTGCGCCGTGGGCTATGCGTTGGCGGGCACGCAGTCTTGCCCATACTTATACCAGCATGTGCCGGGACATCAAAAAATTCCACTTCCAAAACAACAGATCTTTAGTCTCGCTTCACTGACTTCGTTTCCGAAAGCCAATTTTTCTTATAACGTGGTGTGATACACGCACAAAAAGTGAGCAAAAGTGAAAGGTGCATGACATATACAAGAGTACTAAACACAAAAGTTCACAGAAGGTGAAATAACAAAAGAAAACGCTAGAAAACGCAAAGGCCGTTTCATGTACGCACACATAAAAAAAACAAGATTTTTATATAACGCCCTCAAGACCGAAATGTAGACGAGCTTCTAATATATGCACTAAGATATTGCACAAAATTGGACGACATGTATGACATAGTCATGACGACTATAGAAAGGGAGAACTCACTGGTAATGGCAAAAATAATGACGCGCAAAATACCTAAAAAATAAAATAAAATGCTAACCTTGTTTGATTGGGAGCCATACAAAAAAAAGCTTTTTTATAAATCTGCACGAAAGTATATGGCATGCGTGACATGTTCATTACTGCTGAACAAATTGAAGAAGACATAGCAGAAGAAAAATAACATTGTACTAAAAACTGAAATACACATTATCACATTATTTTGCACTTGGCCACAACTTGAGTAACGGTGGCAAGGGGAACAGAAGGTAGTCGGCTTTTGCAGTAGCCCATAGAAACCATTCGCAGAAAGGCTTATTCCTCAATCAAAGACCAGGTAAAATAAGCCAACAACGTGACTTTTATTTCGACCCGAATGAAATGCTTAGCAATAAAATTAGGTCACTTAAGGCACCAAGTCGCACCTACTGGGCACTCCTTTGTATAAGCACGAACTGCAAAAATTTGCATGTGGGCCACTTGCAATGCTCATGCTTTCCAGAAGAAAAAAAAGCGTATCATGCCTACACATGAAGGTTGTTCGCGCGGTTTTCCCGTCAGCGGTTACTGAGATAGTACACAATCACGAGCAGTAATTTTTCAGCTGTTAGTACGTTTGTATAACGTGACACACAGAAAAAGCACTGAGGGCGCTATGGAAAGCTGGGCAAGTTACTGAAGTTGCAGAATGAGACTTGGCACAGAAAAACAGAAGTCATAGACCAGGTGACAATGAGGAGCTACATCTATTTGTCAGCTTTCTCTACCGGGAAGAGGCAAGTGTGGCATAATCAAGGCGCAACAACGTCCGGAGCCTCATAGAGCACACACATGGACAGGGCTGTGTTCGTGTACATGCGCCTTCTGATGTCCTTGGGTCTGAGCACTCACCTGTTGTCTTTAGGCACCCGGAACAAGCTTGTAGGGCTTGATTTCGAGGTATTTGTGCACCACTGCACGATGCACGAGTGGTACGAGTCGTGAAACGGGTGAAACATCGTGGAGCACAAGCACGCAGCTACCGAGGACAACTAAACTGACGAAACGACCCACGCCGGTCAACGCACAGCAGCGCACGCTTCGCGATAAGAGCAGATAACGAAACATGAAACGTCATGCAGCGGGCTGAGCTGGCGCCGGGCCGGCGCGGCCGCACGGCGTGCGCGCGGAGACAGCCGAAAGTGAGGGAGTTGAGAGGGTAAGGAAGGAGGGCGATTGAAGAGGTGTTGGGGGGGGGGGGGGGGGGAACGGTTCAGCCACCTGGATCGGCGCGCGTGCGCGCGACGATCTACGAGGCCATGCAAGGGAAACGGATTTTCGTTTGCCCACGGAGGAAGGAAACTCAGGAGAGGCCCCGACGTCATTTTTTGTGAAGCGAAAGTGAAGCCGGAAGTTGGCGTTGCTCATGGCATTGCTCCGCCTATCGGGCCAGCTCTCCTCTCTTGTTTACATTTCTCGCGAAACCACGCCGCGCTGCGCTCAACCGTGGTGTTAGGACCCGCGCGCTCCGCAGCAATACTAAAGAATCGTTAGCACGTTAGCATGATTCCGCCAAAGAGGGCAAAATTTCCCGCGGATATTCCTTCGTCCGTTGCCATTGCCGTGGCGCTGTACATTGCGTACAGTGTTGCATGCGCGTTCATTTCACGAACTTTAGTTCCTCCTGTCACACCTGGCCACAGAAACATCAGGTAGAGCACGGCCCAGATAAAGCAGCGCAACAAAACACGGAGACCAACGCAAACCTGCCCACACGGCGCCTTTGCCATGCTACGAAACCTACGGAGCAACACGTGTGAGCGCCCAGAACAATAAGAAAGCCGCCATAGTGGCCCGAAAGGCGTGGCCACTACAGCAAAGAAATAAAAAACAGCAAAAAAAGGAGAACCTATACGTCATTTTCTCCACACTTTTCTCCTAGCGCGCGGAGGGGGTAGGGCGTCCCCTTAGTTTCCTTCCTCCATGGGTTCGCCCAATACAGAGATGGCGCTAATTACCTCGGCCCCCGAAACCGGGGAGTTTCCCCCCACTGTTGCAGACCTTAAACTACAGTACAAGTGAAAATTCGTATCTGCCGCAAGGCAAAAAGCGATACGCGCGTCCGAACGCTACTTGTAACTTCCATCAGATGGCACTACCTATTATAAAACTTCTCCTTGCAAAAAAAAAAAAAGAAACAACAGACAGGGAGACACGAATTAAAGCTTCTAAAGTGGCTCATGTAGGAGCCAGGTCGTAAGCTGCATAGTCGCATACGATTTACACAACGGAGCTTGCCAGCATTGCAATCATTTAAACATAACGACGTTCTACTGGAAGCTTTTGGGAGAAACGGCAAATTGACCGATCAGTACTTGTGAGAAAAGCCCAAAAGCGAAAGCAACCTAGTGACTACCAAGCAATGCTAAATCGCGGAGGCTATACCAACGCCACAAAAATGTTTTCTATGACCTACGTTAGGTGGCAGCACGTGCTTGACGGCTTTTGTCTACAAGATTCGCGTAAACGCAGATTACAGCTGGTTCAGCAAATTCTCCTGATTTCTCAATATTGTGCCGGCTATTCTCGCTTATTTTGCACGATATATTGGGCTTTACATTTACTAAAACAAAAATAACTAGCGGGAACATTGGGAGTCGAGGAGCGCTTGCTGCTTGAAAGCTTAATTTAAAGCCGGTGAGAAAACGAGGCCTTCGAAGCCACCAAGCGCTTCATCCTTAGGAATGAGAAACAAGACAGCAGTTCCATTCTCTGAGTCAAAACAGCCGAGTCATGAACGAATGCTGTAATTCATGCCATGAACACAAAGAAGCGCACTTGGGCACTGGCGCTCGTAATTTGGGCGAGTGAACAGAACTAAAAAACGCGTTCGGGGGGCCACATTCTTTAATTTTCTCGCTTAATACACATGTAAAATTTGCACGACTCATTGCTAATCCCCACGAGTGTGTCTAAACACTGAGCTTTTCATCATCGGCTGGGGCGTATTGTCGGCCTCTCTCTCTGTTACATTGGCGCAACATGGTATGAATTAACCTGCCTTAATGCATTCCAGCCTTCAGTTCATCCTCGTGGTTCTTTTAGTGATGGGTCCCGCACCACGTCGTCCCGAGACGACGTTCAAGCCTCATCACCGGCTCTATGGAGAGCGGCACCGGAGATCCATTTCTTTGCCAACGCTAAGGTGGCGCAACAGTTCTAGGTTATGACTAGCGCCATGATATACATTAGCGGTTGCGACGTACGTCGACAACACACGGATGCAGAGCTTCTGCCCCTCGGTCTCGGACCCCCTAGGAAGGCCATCACCGCTTTCCTCGGAGAGGATATCCTCCCGGGCGCTACTTCGACTTCCAGGGCACCAAAAGATACCATCCATGCTTCCTACGCGGTTGAAATGGCTCCCGTGAGTGCCATAAAGAACGCGCTCTCTATGCACACCATGCCTTGTCCCTCGGGCAGCAGGATCGACAGCCTGGCAGTGACGAGGCGCTGCGAATTACAGCAGCCGGCTTTCGTGAAAATACAGGCGTTTCGCGGCTTTCAAGACGACGCTATGCTTTGGTTTCGCGAGATGAAGGCCTTAGGTTATCTTCCTCCTTGGCGATACCGCATAGGTTGTTTGGTTACAGCAAATGACCTTGCTTTGCCGCGGAGGCATGCGACAACTACGAACACGTCAAGCAGCGCTCCTGTCATTAATGGATTGCAGCTGATAGCTTCTGCAAGCCGGCTGCCTTATGCCTTCACTGAGTCCTACCAGCGCAATTCGACGCACGGAGGTGAGGAGGGCCACTGCTTCGATGCTGCGGCAGGAAGCAGGTGCGCTGCAGGCCTCCAGACGAGAACAAGTGAAGGTTCAAATCTGGCGCGTGCGAAAAGCGAAACCCGCGTCCGAACACTATTTATGACTGCCGTCAGATGGCACCACCTCCTGGGAAACTTCTGCTTTCAATATATAAAAACAGACAGGAAGACGCGAACTAATGCTCCTAAAGTGGTTGATGCGGGAGCCAAGTAGTAAACTGCATAGGCGCATACCAATTATACAACGAAGCTTGCCAGCGTTGGAATCATTTCAACGTAATGACGTTCTACTGGAAGCTTTTCAGAGAAAAGGCAAATTGAATGATCAGTACTTCGGATACGAGCTCAAAAGCGATTCGAAGTTCATGCCAACCTAGAAATGCTAAATCACGGAGGCTACACAACGTCAAAGCAAATTTTTTTTTTACATAGGTCAGGTGGCAGCACGTCCTTTACCGCTTCTTTTTTACGAAAGGCGCGTAAACTCAAACGTGCAGCTGGTTCGGCAAATTATCCGACTTTCTCAATATTGGGGGGAAGAAAAGGCCGAGGAGCGCGGGCGCGTTCATGTCGGCTCCGGCTTTGTCAAATGTTTTCGCGGGTTTTTTATGTGATTAGCTACGTATAGTTTTTACCAAACGATTCGTGAAGTCCTCCGGACTGTGTGGGTACCTCATTGTCAGGTGGGACTTTTTATATCCTGGGAACCGCAACTTTTGTCCTCCCGCCACGTCGCCGCCGCGCTAAGCCGATCGCCGGTTGTAAGGCTTCCGAGTGCGTCGGCTTCGCCTCGGCGATGTGTCGCGCCTCGGCGCGCGCCGTTTATATCTCCCACCAGTGTGTGCCCGCACCTCCGTCTTCACTATGAATATGCAGGTCGCCGGCCAGGATATTTTGCCGGAAGTAGTGACCGCCCAATCTGGCTGGCTCACTGCCCGATCCCGCCGCTGAAAACGCGGAACGTCCAATTCGATCCCGACCGATGAATCATCTTAAGCCCCAAGTAACCGGCCCTGCTCTCGGGCGAGGCAGCATGTTAAACCAAGCTTCGAAGGCGGGTCATATGCCCGCGCTTCCGACGGAGGATATCAAGATTGTCATCCACCCCAAGGGCGCCCTTCATATAGCGAAGGTCGGCAGTACCGTGTTGGCCGCAGGCATTCTCCAAGCAGCCAAACTCACAGAAGAAGAAAGCTTAGAAGACACTGTCTGCCCGAATACGCAACAAAACATCGTTGTCGTCAGCACACCTCACCCGGACCATGTAGACCGGTACGCTCGCATCCTATCTATCCAAGTGAACGGCGTCACCCAAGAGGTGATTGCCAACGAAACCGCAGCTGAGCACACGACGAAGGGGGTCATCCGTGAAATCCCACTCTCGGAGACCCCCCAGCCGATCCACAACAAAATTGTCACTGCCCGAAACCCGACAGCCTTCGCCGCCAAGCGCATCGCCTTTACTAAAATAGTGATCATCGCTTTTAACGGACTGGATGTGCCTTATCAGGTGCGCTACGGCTCCACGTTACTCCCATGTTCGCTATAGCGGAAGCAAATTGATATTTGTTACCAGTGTGGCCGCCTCGGAGACTCTATGGACGTTTATCCCTACCCAAATAACAAGATATGCCGGGGCTGCCTTTACTAAAACAGTGATCATCGCTTTTAACTGACTGGATGTGCCTTATCAGGTGCGCTACGGCTCCACGTAACTCCCATTTTCGCTATGGCGGAAGCAAATTGACATTCGTTACCACTGTGGCCGCCTCGGACACCCTATGGACGTTTGTCCCTACCCGAATAACAAGATATGCCGGGGCTCCAATGCCCGCCAACCCCCGCTCCTCGCCGACCACCACTGTAACCCTAAGTGCTCCCTCTGTGGTGGTCCCCATCTCACCACCGACAAAATCTGTGCCGCTCGTTATAAAACCCCGTACGTCATCTGCAAGCGCATCGGGGAATCACGGGAAACCAGCCAAGCCCCCTATCAACAAGGCTCAACACCAGAACCAGGCCACACTCCCGCACACCGTCAAGGGGAGCCGTTCCCGCTGTAGAACTCCATCTCGTCCAGACAACAACGCTTAAGATCCCGGTCTGCATCAGCATCACGCATCACATCTACCAACAATACGGTAAGCTTCGCAGAGGTTCTCAAGGGCACTTCGCGAGAGGTTCGTAACAACACTAACACACAAGCCACCTCCCCTCCTTTTTCGCCAGGTAACCCAGAAATAGCTCAGCTTAAGCGCGAGCACGCCATCCCACGCGATCTCCTAACTCAGACAGGAGGTTAGAGAACTCAAACAATCCCAAACACTAGTGTTGTGGTCGCACCGCTGGTGCGATTTGTTGGGAACTCGGCGCTGACGCCCGTGGTTGCACCTGGGTCGCAAGCCCCAAGGGTAGCGTTGGCCTGGCGGCCTGGGGTACAACTGGAAGCATCCGAAGGTCCCGGCAAAGCATGAGTCGACTGGTAACAACAAAACAACTTGTTTATTCTAACATCGCAAAGAGTTGGCGGTCCGGTTGACCGAAGTAGAGAGACGGGAGTCCACTTTACTCAACAGAAGAAATCGGAGCCCTCTTTTTGTGTCCGGGGGCAGCTGCTTTTATACTCTCGCAGTTGAGGGCAAGAAGGAACCCCTGAATAGACGAGCACGTGACTGTACCGCTCGGGCACAATGGGATAAGGTGACGTATACTGTCGTGTCGCCGCCGGTCGGGCACAATGGGGAGGAGCAGGTGGCTCACACTGTCGTGTCGCCTCTGGTCGGGCACAATGGGGAGGAGAAGGTGACGCATACTGTCGTGTCGCCGCCGGTCGGGCACAATGGGGAGGAGAAGGTGACTCCTACTGTCGTGTCGCCGCCGGTCAGGCACAATGGGGAGGAGAAGGTGACTCCTGTCGTGTCGCCGCCGGTCGGGCACCATATGCACATACACTCACACACGCACATGAAGACACGTGGCATCGGAACATGCCTGGACGCGCTTGGCGGGGAGGCGTAGCGGCGACGCCGAACGGGCCAAAATGTCTGCCGCTTTGTTGCAGTCGCGCCGGCTAAACCGCGCGTCGTAGGCGAAACGTAACACTAGCCACTACACCTATCGCTCAGAACGCCCCTGCCCCTAGTTAGGAGGCCCCCACGACTCCCGGGCCGAAGAAGAGAGCCCTGCAAGATGGAACCACGGGCCAGGTCCGCTCTGAAGTTAAAGACATGCTCATCTCACTTCAAACAACTATGAGGGCTTTCCAACATGCACTGGACTCCATCCAGCACGCCTTCATTGCTATTGTACAACGACTGACCGACCTGGAACATCAATTTCTCACGCCTCCCAGCCGTGCAGTCCCTGTCTGCGACCCCCTTCCGGGAGGCCTGACGGTGACATCCACCATCTCATGTTATGACTCACACTAATCAAGGCATCCTCATTTCGCGGTGGAACTGCCGAGACTTTCACCAGAAACAACCGGTACTCAATGACTACCTACGTCAAGATACCCGCCGCCCGGATGCTATCCTACTTCAATAATACTAATAATAATAATGATCTTCATTTTTTTCCATCAACGTGATGGGGGCGGTAAGAGGAAAATGTTGAAGCAGACAGCTTGGCTGGTGCCCCCCCCCAAAAAAAAAAGAAAGAAAGAAACCAATAACGCCCCCACCACGCTCCCCGGTTATCTGACCTTCCATACTACCCACTCTCTCCGCCGGGTCTCCACCCTAGTACGGCGTCGTATCCCTGTTATTCAACATGATCTCCACAGTCCTCACATCGAACATCTATTCCACGAATTAATTCCCAATTGTAAACGGAAAGGATGCGTCTTGCTTCTGAACATTTACAAGAGCCCCAAGGACAAAGCAAAGTGTCGCTTCCTCACCGTCTTTAAGAAGGCTCTTCGCGTAGCTGCAACGCACCCCCTCCTCATCGGCGGCGATTTCAATCTCGCCCATACAGGCTGGGGCTACGTTCGCACGGAAGCTGTGGCTCGCAACCTCTGGAAAGATTACCACGACTTAGGCCTCACCCTTATCACGGATCCCTCCTTTCCCACACGTCTCGGTGCTTCCACTACCAGGCACTCTACCCCCGACCTCACCTTCATCAAACATATCAACAGTGCACACTGGACCAATACCCAGCAAGACCTGGGCAGCGACCATTATATCCTTGCTCTCTCTTTACCCCAACTCGCTGCCACACCTGCCCCCACTAAAGAATTCACCATTACCGACTGGGATGTTTTTCGTAAGATACGCATAGGTACTATCTCAGCAGAAGGTATTGCCGACATTAACACCTGGATCCAAGCGCTACGCACTGATGTTCAAACGGCCACTCGGGTGGTAACTACAGATGCCTCAGTTGAACGCATGGATAGCCGCCTCGCCCATCTTCTGGAAGCTAAGGCCTCCATCCTAGCTCGATGGAAGGGGAAGCGCCTAAACCGTCGCCTCAGAAGTAAGATCTCCAAACTCAACACAGCCATCGAGGAGCATTGTAAAATCATCAGCCCTCAACAATGGACCGAGCTGTGTAACACGGTGGATGGACAACTTCATCGCCCCTACTCGTGCCAACTCCTCAAACATATGCTTGATAATACCACCACCCGCACCTCCCAACAGGATCGGCTGCAGCAGCTCCTTTATACGGAGACCCTTAAGCAAGGTCCACAACAGGTGCTTGACTACCTCTGCACCAGATATATCTCCATCGGACAAGTCAGTCCACACAGCAATTACATCGGTAATCGCAACCCTACACTAGACGCCGATTTGAGCCTATCTGAAATACATGCTGCTCTTCGCAAGCTTAACGGTCGTTCTGCTCCAGGCCCATACGGGGTCACTAACAAAACCCTTCGCAATCTCGATAACTGACAAGTCCGTGTCCCATCTGACTTACTACATCAACGATTGCTGACGCAATGGCACTCTCCCACTTGCCTGGAGGACTGCCAACGTTATCCTTACCCCAAAGCCTCAACCAACATAAGGCCCATCTCCCTTACTTGATGCGTATGGAAGATGATGGAACATGCCTTCTTAGCATGCATCAACACTCGACTCGAAGACAGCTCTATCTATCCCCACACCATCATTGGATTTCGCCCTCACCTTTCTACTCAAGACGCTATGTTGCAGCTCCAACACCAATTACTAAACTACCGTTCCCCTAACACGACAACAATTCTCGGACTCGACCTCACTCAAGCATTTGACAGCATTTCCCATGCAGCTATCCTTGACCAGGTCTCCCACCTCCACCTGGGAGAGCGAGCCTACAATTACATCCGTGACTTCCTCTGCAATCGCACAGCCACCCATTCTGCCGGGGATTTACGATCAGACCAGCTTCCCCTTGGCAGAAAAGACAAAGACACCCCGCGAGGTTCAGCTATCTCTCCCATGCTCTTTACCTTAGTAATGATTGGTCTTGCTCAGCAACTACAATGAGTCGACAATATCAACCATACCATCTACGCCGACGACATCACCATCTGGGCTTACCCAGGCAGGGATGGACAAGTGGAGTCAGCCCTCCAAACGGCAATTGACACCGTTGAAGCCCATCTCCAAGGAACCGGACTGCGCAGTTCGCCGGCTAAATCGGAGGTTCTTTTCTACAAGCCCTTTCAGCGGGGATGCCCTCCCAAATACCAATCTGATCACCGATCCTGTGACGCCATCACCCTACGCCTTCACAATGGCAGTCCTATCCCACACTTCCCTAGTATCCGGGTCCTCGGTCTCACTATTTCTACCAACGGCTCCAACGCCTTGGCTCTCAACAAGATCTGTGCCCAATCTCAAAACACCCTACGCCTTTTGAAACGTATATCCAACCGGCGAGGGAGACTCAAAGGCGAAAGCTTTTTGCGCCTCGTGCAGTCCTTTGTCATACATCGGATTACTTACGTTGCTGCGTACCTCAACTGGTACCGGGCTGAGCAATACAAGCTCAATACTCTCATACGAACGATCTACAAGCAAGCATTTGGCTTCCCGCCTTACACCAGCACTGAACTCTTCAACAAACTCGGAGTTCACAACACCCTTGCCGCACTCACTGCAGCCCAACAACGCTCTCAGCTTGAACGGCTCACCCTTACTGAAACAGGACGCTTTATTCTATCCACGCTTGGTTTCACGTACCAGCAGCAACAGGGCCCCAAACAATCGATGCTGACTGACATCCGTAACTGGATCTACACAGACCCTATCCCTAGAAACATGCACCCTGAAGATAACAGGGCCCAGAGCCATCATAAAAGCCCTTGCTAACGTACTTGGTGTCACATTTGTTGATGCAGCCCAACATTCCCATGGCACACGATTTGTGGTCATCGCCACACGCGACACCGTCCTACACGACGCCGCCAGCGTCACTACCCCCACTGCCGAGGCGACTGAAGAAGTGGCCATCGCCCTGGCCACTCTAGGCCCCACCTGTTACACCATCGTGTGTGACTCTCGCTCAGCCGTCACTAACTTCAACAAAGGCCGTATTTATCCTCATTCTCTTCGCGTCCTTTGCCAGGCTCCACACTCTAAAGACAGCATGATCTCCCTGGCATGGATACCAGCTCATGCGGACCCTGTCCACCCACACCTCCCCAACCTCAACGAGGTCACCCACTGCATTGCTCGAAGCCTAGTCAACCGCACCGGAGTCACTGGAGACGAGTTGGACAACAGGGACAATCTGACCACTTATAACGATCTCGTTAACGCCTTTTACCTCAATCGCGGAACCCTCCCCACCTCACCCGAAGTTCAGCCGGGCGCAGGCTACCACCCTTCGCCTGCTACAAACAAACACGTACCCTTCACCCGCCCGCCTCCCCCTTATGTTCCCAGGCGTTTACAATTACCTCAACTGCCGGTGCTGTGGCACTCAGCCGGCTACGCTTCTGCATATGCTGTGGGAGTGCCCAGCACAGTACACACACATTGCTACCACGACCCTCTCGTCGGGGTCGCGTGAGGCTCTGCGGAGCTCCGCCCTCGACAACCAAACCTGGGCGACTCTGCACGCCCGTGAGGAGGCGGCCAGGCAAGCCCTCGACGTCCCTCAATTTCTTTTGAGTTATTGGTCCCGCACCACACCATCTCGACATGACGTCCAAGCCTGCTCAGCGGCTCTAAGGCAAGTGTGCACCGGTGACCCCTTCTATACCATCGCTAAGCTGACACAATTCCAGCTTATGACTATAGGGCTTTGACAAGCGTCAGCGGTTGCGACGTACTTCGACAACACACACAGGCAGAGCTTCGGCCCCTCTTTCTTGGACCCTTCCTGCCTAGGAACGTCATCTCCGCTTTCCTTGACGATGGTATTCTCCCGAGCGTTACTTCGACATCCAGCGCACCAAAAGATAACGTTCATGCTTCCTTCTCGGTAGAACCGACTGCCGTAACTTCCATAATGAACGCACTGTCCATGCCCACGATTCCTTGTTCCTCGGGCAGCTGGATCGACAGCCTGGCAGTGACGAGACTCTGCGAATTGCCACAGCCGGTTTTCGTGAAAATACAGAAGTTTCACGGCTTTCAAGACGACACGATACTTCGGTTTCGCAATATCAAGGCCTTAGGTTATCGTCATCCTCGGCCATCCCACATAGGTTGGCTGGTTGCAGCAAAAGGACCTTGCTTTGCCGCCGAAGCATGCGACAACTGTACGAACACGTCAAGCAGCACTCCTGTCACGAATCGATTGCAGCTGATAGCTTCTGGAAACCGGCTGCCTTATGCCTGCACTGAGTCCGCCCAGCGCAATTCGACGCACGGAGGTTCTCAGGGCCACTGCTTAGATGCTGCGGCACGAAGCAGGTGCGCTGCAGGCGTCCAACCGGGTACAAGTGAAAATTCATAACTGGCGCGCGTCTAAAAGCGAAACCCGAATCTGAACACTATTTCTAGCTTCCGTTAGATGGCTCCACGTCCTGGGAAGCTTCTGCTTCCACAAAATAAAAGACAGACAAGAAGACGCGAATCAAAGCTCCTGTAATGGCTGATGCAGGAGCCAGGTCGACAACTGCATAGTCGCATACCATTTACGCAACGAAGCTTGCCGGCACTGCAATAATTTCAACCTAATGACGTTCTACTGAAGGCTTTGGGGAGAAAAGGCAAAGTGAACGATCACTATCCGTGAGACGAGCTCGAAAACAAAACGAACTTCATGCCCACCTAGAAATGCCAATCACGAAGGCTATAATACGGCGAGAACGCTGTTTTTTTTAAGCTACGTCAGGCGGCAGCACGTCCTTGACGGCTTCTTTTTACAGCAGTTGCGCAGAACGATCACTATCCGTGAGACGAGCTCGAAAGCGAAACCAACTTCATGCCAGCCTAGCAATGCTAATCACGGAGGCTATAATAACGTCGGAACAACGTTTTCTTTAAACTACGTCAGGCGGCAGCACGTCCTTGACAGCAGCTTTTTACAAAAGGCGCGCAAACTTAAACGTGCAGCTGTTTCAGCAAATTCTTCTTGTTTCTCAATATTGTGACGCCTATTCTCGCTTATTTTGCGCGATATATCGGGCCGTACATTTACGAACACATATAAAGAACTAGCGGCCACATCCAGACTCGACGAGCGCATGCTAGTTAACAGCATAATTTAAACCCGGTGACGAAACGAGGCCTTCGACACCACTAAGCGCAACATCTTAAGAATTAGAAACAAGACAGGAATCCTATTCTCTGAGTCAAAAAAGTCAAGTGATAAAATAATGCTGTGATTCAGACCATGAACACAAAGAAGCGCACTTGGGCACTGCCGCTCGGAATTTGGGGGCGTGAACAGAAGAACTAAAGAACGCGTTTCCCAGGGCCGGATTTTTATATTTTCTCGCTAGGCACATTTGTGTTATGTGCCCGACTCTTGGCTAATCCCCGTAAGTGGGTCTTTGCCAAAGAGGAAGATTATCATCATCGGCAGCAGCAGCGTGGGTGTATTGTCTGCTTCTCTCTGTTACAATGGCGCAATCTAGAATGAATTAAGCTGCCTTAATGCATTCCGGCATTCAGTGCGTCCTCGTTCTTCTTTGGCGTGATGAGTCCCTCACGCCAAGCAACGGATTACCCACTCCATCGCTTATGCAGTCCGCTACCGATTTACTACCGCTGCACCAAACCGTGCCGAAAGGACATCCAAGCCTTCTCGGCGGCTTTAAGGCAGGGGTGTGCCGGTGATCTCTTCCAAGCCATCACCCAGTTGATGCGATAGTTCCAGGTTATGACTAGCGCCTTCGCACGCATCATCGGTGTCGCCGTATTTCGACCTCACACAGAGGTTGAGCTTCGGCCCCCCTGCCTTGGACCCGCCCTGCGTAGGAACGCCATCTCCGCTTTCCTTGGCGAGAATATCCTCGCCGGCGCTACTTGGACCTCGAGCACACCAAACTATACCGTCCATGCTTCCTTCGCGGTAGAACCGGCTGCCGTGACTACCCTAATGAGCGCACTCTCCATGCGCACCAGTCCTGGTTCCTTGGGCAGTTGTATCGACAGCCTGACATGCAGTGATGAGGCACTGCGAACTACAGCAGCCGGCTTTCCTAATATACAGGCGTTTCGCGTCTTTAAAGATGACGTTATGCTTTGGTTGGCGATATCAGGGACTCAGGTTATCGTCATCCTTGTCCATACCGCGAAAGGTGGCTGGTTACAGCAAAAAGACTTTGCTTTGCCGCCAGAGGCATGCGACAGCTACGAAGACGTGAAGGAGCGCTGCTGTCATGAAAGTATTGCAGCTGATAGCTTCTGCGTGCCGGATGCCTTCATACCCAGGAATTAGGCAAATTTCGTTCAGTTTTCTTTCTTTTTTCACTCGCCCCCCCCCCCCCCCGCCCGTGGCATATCTACCTTAAAGATTCTGGAAATCGCGCCATGAAGTATGGCATGACGCAGAACATAGAGTTTCTCACTACATTACCTAGAGGGAAATCTGGCGCTGCTGCGCTGTGGTATGCATGGGAATGCCGGTATATTGTGGATTCGGATTGGCATCGTTCTCGTAGAGACAGGACACCTTGAAGACGCGCTTGGCAAGTACCGTTCCGTCTGTCACAATGATTCATTTTCTGCTAGAACAGCACCTGAAAAGCTGTTTTAGCTTTATTATTACGCGAAAACATGTTTTGTTTAACTATGAGAACTTCTTATTGTGTGTACTACATGTTACGCAAAAAGTATCAGCGGGCCGCTAAAGTTGGAGGACAGACGACAACGTTCGCGCTCGCTTTGAAACAGTTGGTCGTCTGTTCTTGCTTTTCTTCGCTTGGTCATGCATCGTGGGTGAGTAAAGATGTAATATGCGTGAATGGAAACATTTTATGAAGATTTTACTTTGAGAACGCGTTATTTGCGTAGCCATATACACGTTTTAGACGAAGCCTCTTACAACACCAGCCAACACGAGCCTCGCAGACACATATACCGTCATTCCCATGACGGCACGGTGCCCCCTTAAGAAACTCTCATAGACGGTGGCGCCAGATTACCCTCTAGGTGTTATAGTGAGAAACTCTATGACGCACAACTAAAGAAAACACAATAACAAAGGAGCACACCCTTAACCGCCGCTTCCCCTCTTCAGATGGAAACGAGTGCGCTTATGTATCAGCATTATCTCGAAGATGGCCGACTACTGGCTCTACTGGCAATGAATCAACGATTTTTCTAGGCACCTGACAAGACAGCTGGTCGTTATTCTGGAAAGATGTCTGGCCTAGATAACGGCTGCAGCTAAGCTTCCGTTGAACATTCTTTTTCTTTCTTGAGCGGTATTCTTTCCGTATCTGCACCACGCTGCCCAAGGGCTTGCGGATACATAAAGCTTTTGTTTCAAGGCCTTCCTATAGAACTGGCGAGACGTGTTGTTTAAGAAGCAGCTTTATTTTGGGCCTATCCCCTATGCCGCCTACTCATATACTTATAAACGGAGATAGATAGATAGATAGATAGATAGTACTTTTATTCGTATCAATTCTCATACACAAAAATCAGGCCTACCAAAGCCTCACCAAGGGCTTGAGTGGCAGCGCCTGGCAGACAGCGAAATTAGCAAAACAAAGAATAGAGATATTGCAACAAACTCGACAAGCAAACAAAAAAAGAAAATTTTAACAACTCAGAGAGACAGATATGGAGACATAACTATTACAACATCAAAAGGGATGACAACAATATGGAATTAAGATAGTAACACTCGATTAAATAATTACGGGGTAGGAAGCAACGCAGAGACGTACCGCAAAATTTTTTTCAGGGTGTATTTTGTTCTCATGCGGAATACACTAGGTGGCATAATATTGAAACAGGCAGGTACATAGTATTGACGTGTGCGCTTTCCGTACCGGGTTGAGGAGCGAGGAATGCAGTAACGGTATTTTGGTCTTAAATCACGTGCAGGAACATATGGAATGGTGAACTGACTGCACCAAAAATGTTTAAGCACAATAGTTTCTGTTAATAAAGCGTTAAAATTTGGAAACTTTAATCTTCCGAAAATATCAATGTTATTACCTATGGGCAGGTCGTAGGCAATATTTTTTAAAAGTAAACGCAGAAGCGAATTCACCCTGCGCTGCCAGCGAACAGTGCAGTGACCTTAAACAGTGATTCCGTATCTTAGTACACTATAGGCTAGAGCGTGTGTAACACATTTACGGACAGAAAAAGGCATAAAATATCTAATATTATACAGGACACAAGATACAGCACGAAGTCTTTGACAAACGAAAGAAAGGTGCGAGTTCCAAGAGAGATCACTGTCGAAGATCAGGCCAAGATATTTGACCGAATGCGCATATTTTACTGGAACACAGTTACAATGAGAACAGGAGGAAGTATGCAAATAAACAGGATGACTCAACTCAAATTTTTTAAAGGGTTATGAAAACATATAAGTTGTGTTTTAGAAGTATTAACATTGATAAGGTTAGACTTAAACCAGTCCATAGCTTTAACAGCTGCCGTCTGTAACACTGTTACAGCATCAGTGTATTTCTTTGCGCGCGCAAAAATGACAGTGTCGTCAGCATACTGGAACAATGAAACAGGCACATTGTTAGCAAGATCATTAACGTACAGATTCAATAACAAAGGACTCAATATAGAACCTTGCGGGACTCCAGAATTAATTGCCGTGAAATCGCTATGGAATCTTGAAATCGACACATATTGGCGCCTATTTTGTAAAAAGTTAGTAAGTAAATGTAAAAACGAACCTCGAAATCCCAATGTAGAAAGTTTATCAAGCAGAAGAACGTGGCAGATGCTATCAAAGGCCTTGCTTACGTCAAGAAAAAGAGAGCATACGACTTCATTCTTATCAAAAGCTGAATTTAGTATGTCAGAGAACTCTTCAAGAAGATCTGTTGTTCCTTTTCCTGGTATGAAGCCATACTGACTAGGTGATAGAACATTGTGCGTATTCAAAAAATTCGTCATGGTAAGTAGTAGATGCTTTTCAAAAATTTGGCCAATGCATGGCGAAATAGAGATAGGTCGGTAATTACTCATCATGTTTCTGGAGCCACCCTTATACAAAGGTATAACTTTAGCAGTTTTCATTGAAGTCGGTATTATACCCCTGGAAATGATACTATTAAGGATAACTAGTAGGACACCCTTAAGCGCTTCAAAATTTCTGCACAATTCAGAAACAGTGAGGCCATCATGACCAGGAGATTTGCTGCGTTTAAGACTGAAAAGTATACACCTTAAATCACTTTCGGTAATGTCAGGAAGGAAAGCAGATTCCATCACACTGGGAGGCATAGGACAGTCGTTAGGCGGGGTACCAGATGCACCAGAAACCAGAGAAAATAGTTTGTTAAAGTCATTCGCAATGCTCTGTCCATCTTTCTGGAAATGAGATATGAAATATGTATCATTATAAATAGTAGCGCTCGCTCCTTTCAGGTTATTTACCAATAACCATGTTTTCTTGCTGTTAAAACGTGCGTCTTTAAACTGAGACCTAAAGTGGTTGCGCTTGGCCAGACGGATCATGGCATTAACTCGGTTTCGTTCATGTTTAAACTGCAGTCGTAGTTGAGAACAGTTTGGAGCACGTCTCGTTCGAGCCCAGAGCAGATCTTTTTCTTTAATAGCTTCCAGTATTACGGGCGACATCCACTTATTGTCTAAATTTCGTTGCTTAACGATCACCATGCGTGAAGATTCGGCTTTGTGTGAACGAAAAACCCCGACGAAACTGTCATATAAGTCTGCAGGGGACACATTGTAAATAAAAGAATCCCAATCATACTTTGCTATTCTTTCATCGAAACGCTTATAATCAAGTACTGATACGCTTTGCTGGCTGCGCAAAGGTGCAGGGTGGCTGGAGCCATCCGTTAACAAGCAGCAGACGAAATAGTGGTCTGCAAGCTTGACTTCAACCACAGCAGACCGCACCAACCGGTTTTGAGAACGCACATTTATGTGGTCGATGCAAGAAGAGACCAGCTGCCCAGATAAGTATTCCTCACGTGTAGGGCTGTGGATTTTAGTCTCTAGTCCCCACTTTGATAAAGTGTCAAGATAATCTGCGACTGTTGGCACAGTTGGGCGTAGAATATCGATATTCATATCCCCGATAATGCACACGTGTTCTTCACTGGAAAATGATGATATTGCAGAATCAAGCTCAGCTAAAAAGATTCGACCGTTACAACACGGAGGGCGATAAATTGCGAGTAGAATCAACGACAACCAAGGTGTACTTAGGCGGAGTGCGACTACTTCTGCTTGAGTAAAAGGAATACTAATTTCAGAAACGGACCAAGAATCTTTAACAAAAACTGCGATTCCTCCTCCTGTTCGTTGTTGACGAGTATGAGAATGTAACTGGCATCCTGGCAGCGAGAAATGTGATAACACGTCTGACGAAACGTTCACTTCCGTGAGAGCAACAACGTCATAAGTTGAATAAAAAGGATTAATCAGCGCACGAAGATGGTCCCAATGCTTCCGTATACTGCGAATATTAACGTGAGTAAACTGAAATGAATTGCCTATGTGATGCTGAAAGAACTTCTGGGCTTCAGAAAAATCGGAACACTTCACGAAACCAATGTCAGACATGGTTATGTTAGTTTTTCAAGATCCGAAATCTTGTTGATACGAATGAGAGGAGCGCCTTCGGACTGTTTTGCAAGGACCTTCCCATTTTTGGTCCAGACAAACTGAAAACCCTTTTCTTTGCCACGAGACCTCGCTAGACGGAACAACTCGCGATTAGCCCGAGATAGGTTATCGTTGAAAAACAGCCGAGGAGACTCATCGTCATGCACCAAATCACGAAGGCCCTTCCGGGCCCCGAGCCATTTCTGCTTAACAGAAACTGAGCGAGTTTGCACTAGAATCGGTGGAATGTAGTCGCCTCTGGATGGCAGCCGATGCACTGCCGAGATATCTGCTTGTTCAAAATCGGTTATGTTTAGCTTGCCTGCCAAAGTACTTAAGAAAGAGTGTAAGTTTTCATCAGATTTGACAGGAAGGCCGTGAATCTCGAAGTTACATCTTCTGCTGTATTGTTCGAGGTGATTAATTTCCCCACTCATCCTGTCAATCACCTGTGTCTGGGAAACTGCTGTTGAAGCAAGCGATTGAACTTGTGATCGAAGGTCTGCAAGCTCATTGTGATTAGCGGCCACTGTAGCAAGCACCGAGTCGTACTTTGACGAAAGGAAATCGATAGCGGAGCGTATGTCATCGACTGCCGAAGCAACCTTTTCACTGGCTTCCCTGACCAACAACAGTTCCTCAATTTTCACCATCAATGTTGAAACAGTTGTAGTCAAAGAATCTAGTTTCATATTCAGAGCAGACAGTTGCTGTGAGAATGAACCTTCACCTGGGTTGGATACTTCGTCTGGTTGCTTAACCGAATCAACCTTGCATGAAGGACACTTCCACGTTTCGCGTGTTACTGTACTCATCTTTTTGTAGGCGTTATCAGAAACTGACGAGCAGTTTTTCCCCAGGTGGAATTCGCCCTCACAGGTAGAACAACTCATAAATCTACCATCTTTCGGTATGGCTTTTGAGCAAGAAGTACACAAAGAAGACATGATGCAGTCAGCGGCAGAACCCAAAAAGTGATGAATTACAACAGGTGTAATCAACACTCACCTGCCAAAATGAAGCAAACGTTCAGTCTAGGACAAAGGTTTGCCGCTGACTGCAACGATCCACGAAGTTGACGGCCTTTAAATAATCGGTGATCGACGCCAGGGGGACATTATTGGCAGGTCCAGAGCCAATCAGTCAAGGATGGCTTGCTACGTCGAAACTGCAGCTTCCCCGAGATCCGCATGCGTAGATCAGTCGCCAGGAACAGTTGCGAAGATGACAGCCGTTGAAGATACGAGCGGTTTTCCAGCTGATACTGTCCCACAGCTTGCAGAGCCTGCCAAAATGAAGCAAACGTTCAGTCTAGGACAAAGGTTTGCCGCTGACTGCCTGGTCTTATGCTGACTGCCTGGTCTATAATGGTCTTATGCGAAAATCGCCCAACCGACTTGAATGAAATTAGTTGCATCTTAGAGAGAAAAGTAAATATCAGTGACTGCAATAAAGGGAATCTTCATTCAGAAAATAAATTATTTCATAAGAATTGCAGGAAATTGGCATAGTTGAAAAAAAAACTATTGAAAGATGAAATTTACAAATTCGCAGCTCAGCCACGTGAAACGAATACGCATTTCTGTCAATTGCGTCCGTTGGAGAATGAGAAGCGAACAAATTTTACGCATGAATTTATAAGTTATATGAATTTGTTGCAGTGTTTGCATCGGTTTTGCAAATGCAACATTATGAAATTAGTGGCGCATATCAGCGCGGCGGTTGATATATAATTGCTGTCTGCTTTAGATGTATAATTAAGTGCTCTTTACTGAATTGTGATATCGCTTTTGTTTGCTGAGGTAGAGTTCTGCACGTCAAGTTTTCTTTTTTTCAAATTTCGCGCTTCTGAAGAAAATTACATTCAAGAAAGAAAACAGTATAAATAAAATATCGCACTGTGAAATCACTATATTATTCGAATCATGCCTTCGAACAGTTTAATGATGTTGATCTAGTTATTTATTATTCAGTACATAGTTAAAAATGAAGAGTTTACACAGCCGTTTGTAGCCAGAAGGACGAAGTTCAGGCAAATCCATATACATCCCATAATTGCCCATGCCGGTACAACCGCTCCCATTGCATCTCCCGTAGACACTAGCGCCAGAGCTCCCTCTAGTAACTATTGTATGAAACTCTATGCTACGGACCTCGTATTGCGCTTGAAAAAAATAAATAAACAGCATTCACTAGTGTTTGTCCTGCCGGGAGGCAGCTGCTAATTTCTTTCGCTATGCTGGTGTCATGAGCATCCACCAATTGTGTGGCTATCTATTCAGCGGCTAACATAAACATAAAACTACACATTATTTGAAGTATCTGTCGACAGTTTCTTGGTATAAGAACAATCGAACATGGCTAAAAGACGAGGAAAGGGGAAACAAGGTAAGTGCTAACCGCAAGTATAAAATCTTAAGTCTTTTGAATTTTTACGAATCCGTCTAGTTTGATTCGTTTACCCACGACTCAAGCAACTTAGACTTGAATTTTGTTAGCACGATACCATAGGGCGATAAGGTAATATTCGTCAGCGTTAGTCTGTTTACTGATCATTGATTTATCTTTAGAGAAATAAAAGAATGGGGAAGTTATCAATAGAGCCTTCCCTGGATTTGACGTCGTAACTAAGTAGTGGAAGAAATGGCTCACTAAAAAAATTCGCAGTTCCGCCGGAAAGACGAAGCAGTGTTTGCAATAGCAAATTAGTAAATAGCTGTACGAAGTAAGGATAGTAGTTTTATCTGCCGTATAAACTTGTAAACATTCGCTTACTTACTAAATCAACAATGATAGAATGCGTAGGCGTGACTCAACGAGGACGTAGAAAGGAAAAGACACACGGAGACAGCGCTATCTTTGTATGTGTGCTTCTTTCTACGTCTGACACGTTGACCAACTAGCTCGTCAAAGTGTTTTAACTAAATTAACCCACACGGTGTCACGCGCGCGCACAGGTAAACTTGAACATGCATGGGTCGATGACAGTGGAAACTGTTTGCAAAAAAGCTGGAATTAGGAATCGTGGCAGCATCCGCCAGTCAATTGACCTCCATGCATATGTCGCTTCAACGTGTAAGCAGCGATTGTCCGTGTGTGTCAGTGTTCCTTTCTTTCGTGTGTGTTTTATGGCGCTGCTGGTATGCCTCCAAAAAAGAAACGCTGAAAGCACAGCGCATAAGAAGGCACCAGCACTACGCGCCCTCTGCCAACAACGCAGATTGCTTCGAAGATGAGGCCCGCGCGGGCGCACTTATTTGTCGACGTCGCAGACCGTTTCAAGACATACGAGTGCCGGCAACGCGTCCCTACGGCATCCACCAAAGGCGTCTACTGCGGCTTCCGCGATTCGCGTGGCCAACGCCGTAGGAGACGCCGCGGTTGTGTCCACACTACACGGAGCGACGGGCGAGGAGGACATCGAGGCACAGCAGCAGCCGCCGGAGGAGAACGCCCTCCTCCCTCCCCAGAACCCCTGCGTCGCGCACTACAGGAGAGGGCTCGCATCCGGGCCGCGTTCCTGGCTCGCGCACGTAAGATTGAACCGCATTCGCCGGCACACCCTCATACGCTTTCACTCATACGGAGCCTCACGGCGACAGCTGAAATCCGCCTTGACTGTCCATATAATAGCTATCGTCATGATAAACGCTAACCAATGTAAATTTAATGTGGGTGTCTTTGATTGCTCCAACTTTATTCTTTAGTCTGAACTCATACGTTATCTGCAGCTCCATTAAGGAGTTTTTGCAGGGGGCAGTAAAGGACGTCAGGATAACCAAATGAATACTGGTAAGCGCAGTTTCAAGACGGATCCTGTGCGTCGGTTTCTCTCTTTCCCATCTTGAAACTGCGGTTACCAATATTCATTATTTACATGAATGAACTAGCCCTGCAAGAAATTTTGTTGACATGAAGCTACACCACATCCGCAGGTAGTGAACTTCAAGCTAAAATGATTTTTGGAAAACAGAATATTTAAGAACATTTTGACACAACTTCTAATGACTGTCGATAGTAATGCGATTAGCATTAGAGCACGTAGCCACGCACCATATTTCGCAAGTTTAACATATGTAGTCAACATTGTAAAACTTCCTTTGCTTTGGTTATATGTGGCCTAATCCGGCATCATTTCGTGTTGGTATGGCATTCACTTGCCTTGGTAATACTTGAACATGGCGGTATGACGACCACTTTATGATGACGTCGCACTAACGACTATGGAATCGGAGAGGGAATGACGTAGGTGGAATGACAAAGGTGGTATGACGACAACGGGGTGATACAATCATACCACCACTCTTAAATGATGGCATTAGTATAACGACGACTGCGTGATCTATCTATCTATCTATCTATCTAATCTTACGTAATGTGACCCAGCTCTCTTCTACTGCCTTGAGACATTACGCATGTCCTCGGCGCCATGGTAGTTGTATCGTCGTCATACATTCATGATGATGCCGTTTTAGTCAACTAGTTAACGGAGTCGTACCATCTTCGTAATGGAGTCGTACCATCTTCATCATTTCAGAAACGTCATCAAAGTGCCGTCATACCCTCATCGTCATACCACCTTCAAAGTTTCATCGACTCATTCCATGGTACTCACGCTGTCGTCATTCTATCGTGATTATGTCGCGGCTGTCATGGCACCGTCGTCATTGCACTTGACAGGCGGTCATCGTCATGCATTTATTGTAATACCGTAGTCATGATACCGTCGTGGTAGTTCCATCGTCGTCATTCCAGCTTCGTCATCTGATTCTCGTCATACTGTCGCCGTCCCGCCATTTTCATCGTACAGTCGTCTTCACACAGTCATCGCTGTACACTTGTCATTGCATTGTTACCAAACCAACGTCGTCGTGCTTTTGTCGCACGGTCACCATCGTTCCAGAAATGTCATACAATTGTTTTCATGCCGTCGTCGTCGTCATACCGCTTTCGTCTTTTCATCAGCACGATTTCTCCTTCATACAGTTACAATGGAGCGATCGTCAATCAATCGTAATTGTTCCACCGTTGTCATGGCAATCTAATTGCGTCGAGGTTATTTATCAGCATCACTTCAGGATCGTCTCATCGTCGTCATGCCGTCGTCCTCATAATTCCTTCGTGGTTCTATCGACGTCATTCCTTCTTCGTAATTCCATTGTCGTGACTGCATGCGCCGTCAGCGTGCGGTCCTCGTCATACCGTCGTGACATTACGTTGGCAAGCGATGGTTATAACAAAGCGGGCCAATGACGGATACAGCGTATATAGCATATAGCCGAACCACTTGCAATCTTAGGAGGATGAATACAGATTCTAAATAGAGGTATCTTAGTCAATACGGTGAGTCGCTATGGCGTCGCTACATTCCGTGAATGCTGATCGCATTAACTTCGACAACCATATTAAGGTGGGTTTTGCCGGAATTCTTTTGTCTTCACCACACCAAAAAGCTCTGGCCAACATTGTTCCCAGGTTATTAAGACCTCTAATTCCTAGAGGTGGTCATGCACTGGCGTGAGACAGACAACCCGACGTTCGATAGAGGTAGCGCTGGGAATTTTCAGCGGCCCCGCCGATTAACAAGGGCAAGCACAATGTCGGGGATGGGGGTAGCGGCGAAAGGCAAACTTCAAGAGCTGCTAGATATCACAGAGTCGGATCAAAACGTCGAACAGTTAGATATTTGCATTGCAATCGCGCTCAAAAGAGGGGAAACTATTTTATTGGTGAGGGACTCGCTGCAAGAAAATTCACTTGACTGTCTTCAGTTATGCCAGCTATCATATAGCAAACACAAGCGGAATCAATGAGAGGAGTTTCCGTACAGCTGGTTATATTCTTCAAAAGCGCAAGATGTGCCTAGAGGCAGAGTGGTCTGCAATGTTTTATTGTTGCAAAAAAAAATAATAATAACATCGGCAGCTTGTTACACTTCTGTAACACGTGAAGGTGAAAGCCTGCTGCACACTTGACAAAGTGCGGCATCGCATCGTCGAATTGCTGCTTGCACAGTTCGGCTTCTTCAGGTCCTTTCTGACGCTTAGCTGCGACTTCGCGCGCTTGTGTAGCGGGATAAGACTCGTGCCAACGACGTTTCTCTTCTACTTTTCGTTGTATCCTCTTAGCAGGGGATTGAAATTTGTGCTCCTCTGTGTGTTGTATGGGTGATGTCAATTAATGTATGCGCTGTTCGCTTCACTTTGCTGACCGCTTGTAGCCTTAGCCTCCTAGGGGTATCATCCGTTAAGAACGTCACGTGGATTTTTTCACCATTTGAGTATCCGCCGCGTTTCTTTACGTTGTATGCGTGATTCCAATGAATGTGTGCACTGTACGCTTCACTTTGATGACTGCTTGTAGCCCGTACATTACGAGAGAGATGAGCCATTAAATTTTTTGCTTGCTTGGAGGGGTATCAGCCATTGCTGATGATGATAGTTTTTGTATCATTGGAGCGGACGAAGCGCTTTTTTTTTCAAGGCTATCGGAAGTATGAGACACTTATGGCTTTCGCCTCAATATGTAGATTTTCGATATCAGTCACTGATGTGCCGCTCTGAGCTGCCTGTACGTCATCATTTTAAGGGAGAATCAAAAATCAAGAAACTTTTCAACAAGTTTTTAGGGTACCTAAATGAAGTGGTCGCAAATATATTCTGGAACGCTTATTTACAACTTTTCTTTGTGTCTTAGCCAAAGAGCAACTCACTACTGGTTTTCAAGCGAGTTGAATAATCTAGCGTAGTTTAGCGCACAATTAGTCCAAATATTTAAATATAGACTTTATAGTACCCATTGTTCTTAGATAAATACTTCAAGCCTACGCGGATGGATGGATGGGAAAACTTTATTGAGGTCCGTCGAAACGTGCACTAGCACGTAAGGGGCCGCTCCCACATTGGGAGAGAGAGAACTCGCCTCTCCGCAAAATTTCCAAACATTGGTCAGGCGATATGAAAAAGAAAACATAACTCAGAAAATTTTATTGTCTCACTCCGGGCCCGGAGGGCGATCCAAGCCAGAGGGTTCCTGGAATAAGGGACCCTCCCACCTCGACTGACAAGTCACTACTTCAAATAAAGGTTTCGTTCTCTCTCTGTCTCAGTGAATTTTCTTTTGACTGCTATTTGCACGCGTTATGTGCCTCTACTTTCGTTTTCACAGCCTTTATTTGTTTTTCTAGCACTGGGTCGCTCCCCTGCGATTTTACCAGAACAAATAAGCCGATCATATCATGCCTGTGAAGGCGCTAGTCACAACCTGGATGTGTTGTGTCAGCTTAGCGATGGCATAGAAGGGATCACTGGTGCAACCCGGCCCTAGATCCACTGAGGAGGCTCGGACGTCGTCTCGGGACGGTGTGGTGAGGAACCCATCACGCGAAAGAACCACGAGGGCGCAGTGAAGGCTGGAATGCATTAAGACAGGTTAATTCATTCTAGATTGCGCCATTGTAACAGAGAGAAGTAGACAGTACACCCACGCTGCTGCTGCCGGTGATGAAAACCTTAGTCTTTATACCCACTCGTGGGGATTAGCCTAGAGTTGGGCACATATTACGTGTGTACTAAGCGAGAAAATATAAAAATACTGCCCTCCGAACGCGTTTTTTAGTTCTGTTCACGCGCCCAAATTCCGAGCGCCAGGGTCCAACTGCGCTTCTTTGTGTTTATGGTATAAATTTCAGCATTATTTTATGACTTGTCTCTTTTGAATCACAGAATGGGATTCCTGTCTTGTTTATAATTCCTAAAGATGTAGCGCTTGGCGGTTTCGAAGGCCTCGTTTCCTCACTGGGTTTAAAGCCTGTTTCACATGATGCGATTTTCGTCGCACCGGAAGTGCGATTTCCGTCGTTTGCGAGGAAAATCGCAGTCGCAGTGCCGACCCCCCGATTTTCGGCTGCGACCAACCGGTTGGTCGCACAGTCGCACCGTCGCACCGATCGCTGCGATTTTCCGTCGAAATTGCGCGGAGAGCTGTCAACGGAGCTATTTCGCCGGTTTGTTTTGGAAAATGGCGTCTCGCACGACAAGTGCAATGCGCGGAGACGTGGATCGTCGAATTCGGTACGTACGCGAAGGGAGAATGAAAAACTTGTACCGCAGATTGCATTCTCCGATTTCTGTGCGTTTGTTGACACGCTACACAGCAAATGAAGTGCATTTTCACGTTTGCTTCGAACGCCTTTGCGAGTTGTCAGTGCTAGCAGGTGTTCGATCCCCAGCAGACGACGAGGTCGTCACAATTTTCTTTTGCTGAGTAGCATGCAGAAATCGTGCTTACAAAGCAGCTTGAATTACTTCAAACTTGGCAAGGGCAAATGACAAGACAGCAAAGTACCCGAAGTTTCAACGTTGCGCTGAACGCGGTTCCGTTCAGTTGCATTTTCTTGTCGGTTTTCAAGCATGAATTTCCCGATGCACCTTGAAAGCTTATCTGGCCTCTTATTAAATTTGACAGAGCGAAAGTGTAGGCTATCGTAATGAATTTGCTACGATAGCATTAAATCCGTGGCTTGAATAAAACATTACATGCACGTTAAGTTGCACCTCTTCTCTGGATATTTTTTTTTCTTGCACAGAAACTAATAAACATTGACTATGTTGCGGACTTCGTATCCTTACTGCATCTGTATGAACACTTGCTCTGCAAGGTACTTAACTGTACAGCTAATAGATTAAGTAAATCGCTTGCCATAATGGCACAGTGACAACGTACCCTCCTGCACAATTATGTAGAACTCGTGCAACAATGCGAAAAGCAGGCAAATGGCCTGTTCTTGTGGGGATAAAACAGTATAAAACGACACGCTGAAGAAAAGTAAATCAAAACTGTGCAGTGAAGTCAGCCAGTACAAGCAGTTCTTGCACGTTCACGGCTGATCAAGTGTGCAGAAACATTCATGCCTTACATGTTTCTAGTAAGTTTCTAATAAGTTTGTGATCACATATATTAGTGTGTAAAACCATATAACGATATCCGCTGCGATTACTATCTTTATAAATAATGAAATACCATGCTACTTGCAAGAACATATATCACCCGAGGATTTTAGAACAAATTTCCGCATTTCAACTACACACAATATGTGGTTTATTCAATAAAATAACACAAACTGGGCTTTTTTGCAACGACAAACTTATTGCAAACTTTACTTACATACAGGCAAGAAGAAAAATTATATAGACAGAAATATTGTTCTTCAATTCGTTCACCTGCCACTGTGGCTATAGCATTCTGCTGCTAACACAAGGCGAGGGGTTGTTTTGCCAGCCATGGAAGTCGCATTTCAATGGGAGTCATAGGTGAAAAAAAAAAGCTCTTGCACTTAGATTTAGTTCATCACCTTTTATTGAACCCTTACACTTCAATATACTATTGCACAGGGGGGCATGCGTATGCAAAATCTAACACCAATAGAAAGCAAAGGGCAGAATTGTAAAACAACCATGTTTCGTGATAATTCGAGTGTGTAAATATTCATTGCATCAATATGTATTGTTCAACAGCACTGCACAAATAAGCATGATCAGGTATAGCAAGTACTCTGTCAGGAAGCTGGTTCTACAGATGTATAATATCAAGGCATGAATGCTCATACCACATATACGTCGCACACATAGCACAAAGAAAACCTTTTTCAAGAGTTGTCCCTTCTGGCAGATATGAGTGGGCCATAAGCAGCAGGAACTTTATTGCAGGACATTGTGTAATACCGCTTATGAAAGAATGAAGAGAGTGAAGAGGCTTTTAACAGGAGTACCTCATGCTGCTCTAATAAGAGGAACGATGAGCAAAAACATTTTTGATAGAGCACTTAAACAGTAACTTTCTGAAAGGCAGAAAATTCCAGGTGAGAGTTGGAGGTACATTGGGCCCACACACACCAACAACGCGGGCATACTACAAGAAACACTACAGCCTATGGTGTATTACAGTCTATGGGAAAGCTATCTTATGCAGAAATCAAGAATGATGCAACAAGCCCTCAACAACACTTCAGACCTTCTTGGCCAGTCTGGCCTCTCGCTTTCTGATAAGTCAGCTCATATCAACGTCGGAAAAAAAAGAAAGACTAGAATCAAGAACTACCCCAGATTGCACATTGTGATCCACATAGCTGGACAAGTATGCCCACAAGACAACATCCACAAATCCTCAGCCAGTGTAAGCCCATGACGGCAGAGCCAGCACGTGGGTGAAACAATTATGCAATGCCTGGACGCAACTTCCACACCTGGTGAAAAGAATAATCTCGAAATAATAGGGTGGACAAGTGGATACTATAGAAAATCGCAGATGCTGTGCTTGTGTGCAAGGTATGGTACGGTATGAATTACCAGCAGCACACAAAAAAGACAACTCGTCGAATACAGGCATCGGGTAGTAATAACAGGTCTTTCCAACTTTACCATGCTTGAAGACCTCTATGAGAAAGAGCTAACGAACAAGCACCTAGACAGTAGAGTTGCAGCCTGCAGCACCAATTCTTTGTCTCAAGAGCTCAGAACCTCGTGCCAAGATACTATGCCAGCTAGCATATGAGATGCAAAGACGACTACCCCTCCCTTCAGTAACACAACCTCGGGAGTGCCTGAACTTGAAACACAACAGGCCCATACCGTGGAATATGGGGGCAAACAATTAGGCCAGGAGACTATATGCAACTGCCAAACACACAGAGGAGGTTGCTAATCATGAAGATGCAAGCAAACATAAGGCACATATGGCATGGCAATAGCAGTGTAACAGTAGTATGACACTACATAAAGCTAAACCCTATATAAGTGAGTACCATTCCAGGTCATCCTACACCTAGAAAAGCTGAACTGAAAGCAATGAAAGCAGCACTTGTAGTGCAGATTACACCCTGCACAACACCCTGCATGGATTCACTGGAAACTACTTGGGCCTGCACATCACACAAGATTGTCAGGAAAATCAGGAGATTGACACGCGACGTGCAAGCACATGGCCAGAAATTAAATTACAGGATACATAGCCGTGCAGATATTCCAGGACACAAGCAGGCTTATAAGCCCGACATAATAACTGAAAACTAAATGAGTTTGTGTGTAATCATTATTAACTAAAGTGCAACAGAGTGACAACAGACAAGAACGAAGTGCTCTGTGTGTTCACTTCGTTCCTGTCCATCGTATTTCTGTTGCAATATAGTTAATTACTATAGATTGTAACACCATAACTTGATACAAACATGCACACTATAGGATGCAGACAAATGCTCAGGACAAACTCCAGAATGTTTGCATCCTGATACTTATGAAAGTGAACGGTTTCATTCCATGGCTGTCAATGAGACGGAGAGAGAAAACTTGATTGTGTTCGTGGAACAAAAACGCATTGATAAGCTTAGACATATAGTCATTGCTTAACACTTTCGAAATGAATAATTATAGCTTGCTATCGACATTGAAGCAGCCTTTCGACAGCAAGAAAAGGAATCAGTTTTTCCAGCTCTGAACATCGAATTGCAGGAAATGCAAGCAGACACAAAATTCTGCCAATATAATCTGTTTAGGAATACCAAATTGGAATAAACATTGAGGCTTGCATTTGTACTTTCTCTGGCTGAGCAATCTAGTTTGAAATGACTCCCATAAGCATGTCGTAACAATGTTGATCTAATACAGGTTAAATGCATGACTAGCTTAAGAAATCTGGAAGATTGCTATAAATTACAGTGAAGAAACTATAATATCTAATAACATTGATAATAATATTTATTTCCACAGAACAGGCTAACCGTGAGAGGCGTGCGAGGCTGAGCAGAAAGCTGAAAAACTCTACGGCAAGTGCGCCTGCCGTGGGCCCACGATCTTGCATAATGGATAGCGCGTATTGATATGGTCTTCTTGTTAGAAGTTCCGAGTATACTACCAGCGCGAGACACGGGACAACAAAGTGGACGAGAAGTGTGTCTTTTAGAATGCTATGTTACAACGTACAGGTTTCTACAAAAGTGACGGTAACTGCTCGAAACATTTGATTCGTCGGCTTTTGCGCCTTTAGAAATATTTATAGAGGGCTCCCATATATATATTCGCAGCGCAAGCACGGCGATGGACGAACCAGGCTAGTGCTAAGGTTGAATTTCACAACACAACTTTCATTCCACGTCGTAATCACACAGATCGTTTGAGGCTTCGTTCAGGGGCACACGCGGGCGTTCGGGTTGGTGCTTCTTGATGCGTTTGGCGTAAGAATATGGCTAGGAGCAGGCACCACATATGCGCAATGACGGGCAATGTACACGCATCATTTCTCCAGAAGCTGACGCCGAGCATGGGTAGCGCGAGGATCTTGTTGGGCTGACACGACAACTTCGTGCAGCCGAATTCCGAATACTGCATATACGGTGAGGGCAGCTATATGAACTTGTCGATAGGCCATCTTGTAGATTGTTGTAGCGCAGGCAAAACGAAACGGTCATAGAAGGTAGATAAGACAACACACAGTGCTGAACCATAGAATAAAGAATCGCTGAACCACCTGCGAACAGCTGTTTACGTGCGCGATGTCGCACTGAACTACAGAAACCGCCGTCGCGCACTCCAAGACAAATCCTAACTAACGGTTTTAAATTAGTAAACGTACATATTATTTGCTTCTAATCAAGATAAGTGAATAATATTATAGTGCAAACGTTTTATTCACTACAATAAAGTAATTATGCAGCGTGTGCCGCGAAACCTGGCTGTAAGCAACCCTGGGCGTCACACCAGTCGCATTGTTGAAATCGCAATCATGTGAAATGAGCCCTCTAAAAATCGCATTGCGACGCGTGCGACAGCACCGATTTTCGTCGTTGCAGTCGCAGCATGTGAAACAGCCTTAAGTTGTGCTGTAAACGGTCAAGCGCTTCCTACTCTGCATGTTGGTGCTAGTTCTTATTATCTTTTAGGAAATGTAAACCCCAAGATAACGTGCAAGATAAACGAGCATAGCCGGCACAATATTGAGAAACTAGGAGAATTTGCCCAATCAGCTGCGCGTTTGAGTTTACGCGCCTTTTCTAAAGAGAAGTGGTCAAGGGCGTGCTGCCACCTGACAAAGCGTAAAGGAAGCATTGTTTTGACGTTGTTATAGCCTCCATCATTGGCATTGCTAGTTGGCAAGAAGTTGGTTTCGCTTTCGGGTTCAATTCACAAGTACTGATCGTTCAATTTGCCTTTTCTTCCAAAAGCTTACATCATTACTTTTAAATGATTGATACGGTGGGAAGCTTCGTGGTGCAAATGGTAAGCGGCTATGCAGTTTACGACTTGGTTCCTGCATCAGCCACTTTAGTAGCTTTAGTTCGCGTCTTCTGGTCGCTGTTTTATTTTTTGTAAGCAGAAGTTTCCCAGGAGGTGGGGCTATCTGACGGAAGTTACAAATAGTGTTCGGACGCGGGTTTCGCTTTAGGGTATGCGCCAGATTTGAATTTTCACTACAAGTGAAAATTTTCGCTACAAGGGAAATGCCTGCAGCGCGTCTGCTACTTGCCTCAGCCTCGAAGGAGTGGCCCTCAGGAGCTCCGTGCGTCGAATTGCGCTGGTCCATAGAGTTTCCAAATAAATACCCTAGAGAGTAATTTGGCGCTTGTGTCTACGGGGGCTCTCCTGAGCGTTACCTCAACCTACATTCCAATTAAAGTGTACTAGAATACGGTTGAGTGGGACGAGCGGCTGAGGCGGCGCGTGCTTTGCGGTGAGGCGCGCGACGACGAAAAATACTGTCGCGGCGCTGCGAACGAACTGGATAGGGCCGCATCAAGGTCGCGCCGTTGGATACTGCTGGCGATTCTGCTCGCCGGGGTCTTTCGTATTGCTTTGCGCGCGGCTGTTTCCGATCAGACCGCCCAAGTGGTGTTTATAATTGGATATGGCATGTATTTATGACTTAGAAATAGGCGGTTTTCTCAAAAAAAGAATGAGGGGATTTTACGTGCCAAAACCACTTTCCGATTATGAGGCACGCCGTAGTGGAGGACTCCGGAAATTTCGACCACCCGGGGTTCTTTAACGTGCACCTAAATCTAAGTACACGGGTGTTTTCGCATTTGGCCCCCATCGATATGCATCCGCCGTGGGCGAGATTTGATCCCGCGACCTCGTGCTCAGCAGCCCAACACCATAGCCACTGAGCAACCACGGCTTTTTTTTTCTTTATTGCCGGAGTAACCACGGCGGGTGTGCCTTTCTCTCTTCTTATTTCATTTTATTGATCTTTAATGCTGCTCGGTGACTGCGCCTGCATTATGGCCGCACGGTCGGATTTCATTCTACTATGTTATTGTACGGTTCCCTTTGGAGAACAAATATTTTTCTTGTTCTTCAAACAGCATGTAAACCTTGTGTGTGTTTTTTCGCGTATAGTTTTTTTCCTGAGTAGGTCTTGCGAAGCGTAGCCGTAAAAGACATATGTAAACGTCTTGCTTGTCGCTTCAAACAACTATAATATATCGGCCCCTTCCGCCGCCCTGTACTCAGGTTTACGGGAACTACTCTCACAGAAAAAGAAAAACAAACTGCAGTGCAACATACCATTCATGTTTCCGTCTTCCTCGCGTAACAGATAGCGGAGTAATTGGCACTGATTTTTTCCTTATTGCTGATGGCACTCGGGAGCCGAGAACTGTTTGAGGCAGCGATTATATATGCAAAACTTTGGCCCGTAAGCCATGTGAAATTTTATGTCCAATCCCTGCGTAACAACAACAAAACTCAGTGCCCTTCCACTCTGAAGGATGAGCAGCGAAACTGTGTACGTGGGCCCCTTAATGACGAACTGCACCTCCGCCTGGGGTCGGCCCGGTATTGTCCTATCTTCGGCATCGGCCCACGCATGGGAAGCACTTAACGCCTGCCTCACCTCCGCCGCGGGTTGGTCTGGCATTGTACTATCTTCAGGAATGTTTCTGCACGCGGACGCGATAGTGGGAAAAGTAGCCCTTAACATCTTCGCTGTCAAGTGGATATGAAATTGCGCTGCTGAACTCGAGCTCAGGGGTCATAACCAGGTCACGGAATTCTATTCGTAATTCGTAATCCTGCTTAGGTGCATGTTAAAGGACCCCAGGGGTTGAGAAGTGAACTTGGTGCCTCATAAGCATATCGCCAGACGTAAAACCCTAGAATTTGTTCAATTAAAAAAGAACAAGAAAAAAAAAGAAGGCAGCTGCGTCCTTCAACTTTTTTCTGGGGGTGTAAACGAAAGAAATTATTCTCGAGTCTGATTACTGAGAAAAACATGTTAAGCCACTTCTTATAATTCATACCTTCAATGTAATGACGTTCCTGACTGTACGTGCGCTCAACTAAGCAGCTTCTGCAATATAATGTGCTGCTTTCAGTTACCCGGCGCACTATCATAAAAGCAATGCTGAAGCATTTAAAGGAATGGCATGCCTCACATACACGCAAACATGTTTGTAGATCTGCATGTTCGTTGAAGGTAAGTGTGGTACTACACTGGGCACCCAGTTTTAATGGGTTAGAGCCTTGCAGACATGGTGCGACTCAAAAAAATGTTTTCCTTGCCAGAATCAAGTTCGCAGATTTACAGGCTGTTCCAAAACGGGGCGTTTATATTGAATGAGAGCTAGGAACTTGTTCACCAGAACCGATTAGCAGCCGTGCGTGAATTCTCTAAGGTGCTGGTGCGCCTCGGTGCAACAGCCTCGACTGTCAAGTGGCACAATCATTTGGAATAATAGTCCAGATTTGCATCGGCCCCTCACCTTCGAGGGTTAAAAGTGTTATTCCTTACATTCGAGCGCAAACGGCTATTCAATAATTTTAAAAGTAAATTCTGAAGTCGAATGCGATCCGAATAGCAAGTACCATTCTATTAGAGTATATGTTTCCACTTCATTTCGGCTGCTGGCACGTTGAAGGAGATCACCAGAGAAGCCACGGAGATTACTTTGGCAAACACTTCCCGGTCTCGCCGATTGAGTCTGAGTACATAGGCAATATCTTGTCCTTAACACTGTTGTTCATATTAACGTCCAATAATTGCCTTGATTCCTGTTATTGGAAAATATATTGGTTCACCTGGCGGCTGGTGCAGCTTTTAAAAGAAAGACGCTTATTCCGGAGGGGAGTTCTCACTTTATCAATCGGTGCATTTTGAATATTTTATAATTTTTCTCTTGCATATATGTCGTGGGGACATTTGTCTATGTACCCTTAGATTTACCTAGAAGTACATTGGTCATTGGCAGCTCTTCGCGGTGTGCATTTAACGAACCTAGTTTATCTCTGTATAATATTGCTTTCTTTGGTCATTGTCCAAGACCAATATTCCACCAAAAAGAAACGCATGTCGACACGATATCAATAGCGTTTTATTACGTAGATTCATGCTGCAGACAGGCGACCTCTGTGGCAAAAAATAAGTGTTACGTTTAGAAAACAATGCTAAATATAGCAGTTCACCTGGCTAAAACTACAATTGGCACCGGCCGACAATAGTCGCGGGCGCACAAACGCAAGTAAAACCATAAAACATTTTACTGCACACACTTTTTACAAGAGGAATTGGGCGTCCGCCAGCGTCCGCGCAACGAACGCGCGCTCGCTAGCAGACGATGCACTAGACAACGACAACAAAATTGAATACGTCGTGTTGTATAACACATGCCTGAAATATATATACATGGCAGAAATGTGTTAATGAAAATTTGAAGGGGAAATAAAGCACTATTATAAGAGCGTACGCGCGCAACCGGTCCTAGGGACCGCAGCGAAATAAGGTTGAATATGCCGGGAAGCGGGCCTCCGCGTCTATCCAATTCGCTCGCAGCGCCTTCGCAAAATTTTTCCACACGCGGCGCTTCAGCGAGAGAGCGCTGTTTGGAGCACTCATCCATAGTCTCGTACTCTCTAAGGGGCTGATAGGAAGTACATGCTTCGGAATGACTTCAATCTTTGGACTTGTGACGTTTGCTTCCAGCATAGTAAACAAAACTATATTTAATTATTATCGCGTAAAATCTAATTTTGTAACTGCACTGTTTTATATTAAGCACAACAGATTACAAAAAGTTAGCATGACTTTGAGATTGGATCACGGTTTACCAAGAGGGCAAATCAGGGTAGTGTCAGTGATTGAACAACTGGATTTATTTGCGATGGTTGCAGATTGGACTATCAGCTCTCGGCAAGCGTGTCGTCCTGCTCCGAACACTCGTCCTCACGTGACGCGTGACGTCTTCTCCCGCTTGCCGACAGGTGCCGCTAGTCCCTCAGCTAACAGTAAGCGTTCTTCTGAAATTCTGTTCCCGATTTAGCATCAGAGAATAATTATTTATTTATTTTTACAACACCAGTAAAACCCGTGCATGTAGTTATCTAAAAATACTCAACAAGTATTTGTGGAAATGAAAATTTTGTAGTAGCAGAAAGTTTTACGCCTTTGAGAGGAACGCTACAAGTGTCGTCTGCTAGACTCCTGCTCGCTGTGCACGGGAGACTTGTCTCGCAGGCGACAGGCACTTGCGAACTCTCTCGCTCTTTCCAAAGGCTGCGTCGGCTGTCATGATTGCTGAACGTCTTTACATGCTTATAAGCACATCTACTGCAGTGCTAGCTAGGACGCTTGTGGCCTCCTACGAGTGTGCTTCGTTATATATTATATTGACGTACCGCTTCCGAAGCGGGGGCCCAAGCAGCAGGTATAGCGTGGCTTTGCACTTACCCATTTTGCGACAGCAGACTACAGCCAGGAAGCAGGAAGCGTTTCCTACCACAAGTAAGTTTGTGTTCTCAAATGTCCTGAAAACACATTTCGATGTGCACATAAATGAGCATTGCGTAATGAAGCCCTCAATAAAATTTGATTATCAAACCAGTAGAAATATAACTGTCCGTCTTGTATCAGGAGGGCCTTATTTTTACTCTTTTGAAGGTTCATAAAGCACGTGACGCTAGAGCACCAACCTAACACCTAACAGACCAAGGTCAAAGCGGCTAAAACACGTTCTTTCAATGTTTACGATGCCGCCGCTTTCTTGTCAGGGCTTCGTCACCACACTGGGACACAAACAGTGGCCCAGCCGCCGGCCCAACGTGCTATCGCCACTTCGACCAACGGAACAAAGGCAGGCAGCTTTGTGTCCCACTGACCCTCTGCAGGTTGTAGCATTTGCGCTGGGAGCGGAACCAAAAACAGGCAAAAAATACCTGTAGATTAGTTCGCCAGTCAACAAAATACCAATCCGTAGCATGTAATTCCCTTCATTCCCATGATGGTTGAACGATGATGAAAACCTTAGTATTTCGACCCACTCGTGGGGATTAGCGAAGAGTCGGGCACATTTTACATACGTGCTAAGCGAGAAAATATAAAGATATGCGGCCCTCCGAACGCGTTTTTTTTTTTTGTTGTTCTTCTGTTGACGCGCTCAAATTCCGAGCTACAGTGCCCAAGTGCACGTCTTTGTGTTCATGGTATTATTTAAAGCATTATTTTATGACTTGGGTCTTTTGACCCAGAGAATGGGATTCCTGTTTTGTTCTAATTCCTACAGCTGTTTCGCTTGATGATGTCGAAGGCCTCGTTTCTTCAACGGGTTCAAATTATACTGCTAACGAGTAAGTGCGCTCCACTTCCGGATGTGGCCGCTAGTTCTTTTTATGTTTCAGTAAATGCAACCCTAATATATCGCGCAAAATAAACGAGAATAGCGGGCACAGTATTCAGAAGCTAGGAGTATTTGCCATACCAGCTGCACGTTTGAGTTTACGCGCCTTTTGTAAAAAGAAATGGTCAAGGACGTGCTGCCACCTGACGTAGTTTAAGAAAAACATTGTTTCGTTGTTGTTATAGCCTCCGTGATTAGGATTGCAAGGATGGCATGAACTTTGTTTTGCTTTTGCGTTCGTCTCACAAATACTGATCGTTCCATTTGCCTTTTCTTCCAAAAGCATCCACCAGAACGTCATTACGTTAAAATGATTGTAACGCAGGCAAGCTTCGCTGTGTAAATGGTATGCGACTATGCAAATACGACCTGATAACTGCATCAGTCACTTTAGGAGCATTCGTTCGCGTCTTCGTGTATTTGTTCCATTTTTTGTAAGAAGTTTTCTAGGAAGTGGTGCCATCTGACGGTAGCTACAAATAGTGTTAGGAAGCGGGTTTCGCTTTTAGTCCCGCGCCAGATTTGCATTTCCATTTGTACTCGGTCGGAGGCCTGCAACGCATCTCCTTCTTGCCGAAGCATCGAAGCAGTTGCCCTCAGAAGCTCCGTGCGACGAATTGCGCTGGTCGGACTCAGAGCAAGTATAAGGCAGCCGTCTTGCAGAAGCTATCAGCTGCAATCCCTCAATGGCAGGAGCGCTGCTTGACGCACGTGATCGTAATTGCCGCATGCCTCAGTGGCAAAGCAAGGTCCTTTTGCTGTAACCAGCCAACCTATGCGGTATCGCCAAGGATGACGATAACAAGAGGCCTTCATATCGCGAAACCAAATCAAGGCGTCGTCTTCAAAGCCGCGAAACGCCTGTATTTTCACGAATGCCGGCCGATGTAGTTCGCAGCTCATCACTGCCAAGCTATCGATCCAGCTGCCCAAGGAACAAGGGATGGTGTGCATGGACATTGCGTTCATTATGGTAGTCACGACAGCCGATTATGGCGCGAAGAAATCATGGATGGTATCATTTGGTGCGCTGGACGTCGATCTAGCGCCTGGGAGGATATCCTCGCCAGGGGAAGTGGAGATGGCGTTCCTACGCAGGACGCGTCCAAGACAGAGTGCCGGAAGCTTTGCCACTGTGTGTTGTAGAAGTACGGCGGAATCGCTGATGCATATGCGAACGCCCTAGTCATAATCTGGAATTGTTGCGTTAGCGATGGCGTAAAATGGATCACCGGCGCAGCCCTGCCCTAGAGACGCTGAGCAGGCTTGGAAGTCGTCTCGGGAAGGTGTGGTGATTGACCCAACACGCGAGAGAACCACGAGGGCGCACGTAAGGCTGGAATGCATTAAGACAGGTTAATTCATTCTTGATTGCTCCGTTGTAACAGAGAGATGCCGACATTACATCAACTTTGTTGCTGCCGATGACGAAAACCTTAGTCTTTAGACCCACTCGTGGGGATTAGCCAAGAGTCGGGCACATTTTACATAAGTGCTAAGCGAGAAAATAGAAAAATCCATCCTCTGAAGGCGTTTCTTATTTCTTCTGTTCACGCGGCCACGTTCCGAGCGCCAATGCCCAAGTGCGCTTCTTTGTTCGTAATATGAATTAAAGAATTATATTATGACTTGGCGCTTTTGACTCGGAGAATGGGATTCCTGTCTTGTTTCTAATTCCTAAATATGTTGCGCTCGCTGGTTTCGAAGGCATCGTTTCCTCACCGGGTTTGAATTTTGCTGTTAACGAGCAAGCGCTCTCTAACTCTGAATGTTGTCACAAGTTCTCCTTATGTTTTTGTAAATGCAAAGCACAATATATCGCGCAAAATAAGCGAGACTAGCCGTCATAATATTGAGAAACTGTGAGAATAAGCCGAGGCAGCTGCACGTTTGAATTTACGCGCCTTTCCTAAAAAGGAGTTGTCAAGGACGCGCTGCCACCTGAAGTAGCTTAAAAGAAACATTGTATTAAAGTTCTAATGGCCTCCGTGATCCGTATTGCTAAGCTGTCATAAAGCTGGTTTCGCTTTTGAGCTCGTCTCACAAGTACCTATGGTTCTATTGGCCTTTTCTACCAAAATCTTCAAGTATAACGTCATTGCATTGAAATTATTGCCATGCTGGCACGCTGCGTTGTGTTAAGAGTACGCAACTTTGCACGTTACTGTTTCTGTTCCTGTCTGTTTCGTTGCTGTCTTTGTTTTTATTTTTGTAAGCAGGAGTTCCCCAGGAGGTAGTGCCATCTGACGGAAGCTACAGATAGTGTTCGGACGTGGGTTTCGCGTTTAGCACGCGCCAGATTTGAATTTTCACTTGAACTCGGTTGGAGGCCTGCAGCGCACCTGCTTCCTACCGCAGCATTGAAGCAGTGGCCCTCAGAAGCTCCTTGCGTGGAATTGCGCAGGTCCGTGGAGTTTCTAAATATATACGCTAGAGGGGCGTCTGTGTCTACGGTTGCTCTCCTGAGCGTTACCTCAACCTACATAGGAATTAGAGTGTACTAGAATACGGTTGAGTTGAGCATGCTGTTGATGCGGCGCATAACTTTCGGTGAGACGCGCGACGACGAAAAAAACTATGGCGGTGCTGCGATCGAAGTGAAAGGGGCTCATCAAGGTCGCGCCGTTCGAAACTGCTGGCGTTTCTGCCCGGCGGGGTCGTTCCTCCTGCTTCGCGCTCTCCTTTTTGCGATCAGACCGCCCAAGGAGTGTTTATAAGTGGATATGAGATGGGTATTTATGCCTTAGGAATAGACGGCTTTCTTTCTCTACCTTATGTCATTTTATTGATCTTTAATGCTGCTCATTGATTGCGTGTGCATCGCGGCCGCAGTGTCGGCTTTCATTCTAGTATGTCATTGTACGGTTCCCTTTGGTGAACAAATATTTTTCTTGTTCTTCAAGCAGCATGCATCCCTCGTGCGTATTTTTGCGCGTATAGTTTTTTCCTGAATAGGTCTTGCGAAGCGCAGCCGGAAAAACGTTCCGACCCCCTCCCCCCCCCCCCCGTCTTTGCGGCTTCAAACAAATAAAACGCATCGGCCCCTTCTGCTGCCCTGTATTCAGATTTATGGGAAGTACTCTGAAAGAAAAAGAAAAACAAACTGCAGTGCAACATACCATTCATGTTCCCGTGTTCCTCGAGTAACAGAACGTGGAGTAATTGGCACGGATTTTTTTTTCTTATTGCGGATGGCACTCGGGAGCCGATAACAGCTTTAGGTAGCGATTATAAGTGCTCAACTTTGGCCCGCAAGCCGTGTGAAATTTTATGTCCAGTCCATGTTTAACAGCAACAACAAAACTCACTACCCTCCCACTCTTTGAAGGATGAGCAGCGAAGCTGTGCACGGGGGCCCCTTAATGGCGAACTGCACCTCCGCCGGAGGTCGGCCCGGTATCGTGATCGGTCCACGTATAGGGAGTGCTTCACGCCTCCGTCACCTCCGCCGCGGGTTGCCCTGGCATTGTATCATCTTCGGGATTTTTTCTGCACGCCGACGCGATAGTGGGAAAAGTAGCCCGTAACGCCTTCCCTGTTAATAATAAAATAATTATGGGGTTTTACGTGCCAAAACCACTTTGTGATTATGAGTCATGCCGTAGTGAAGGACTCCGGAAATTTCGACCACCTGGGGTTCTTTAACGTGCACCTAAATCTAAGTACACGGGTGTTTTCCCCCCATCGAAATGCGGCCGCCGTGGCCGGGATTCGATCCCGCGACCTCGTGCTCAGCAGCCTAACACCATAGCCACTGAGCAACCACGGCGGGTACCTTCCCTCTTAAGTGGATATGGCATTGCGCTGCTAAACTCGAGTTCACGGGCCATAACCAGGTTGCGGAATTCGATTCGTAATTCCTAAATCTGTTTAGGTGCATGTTAAAGGACCCCAGGTAGTCAGAAGTGAACCGGGTGCCTCACAAGCATATAGCCAGACGTAAAACTCTAGAATTTGTCCCATTAAAAAGAACAAGAAAAAAAAAGAAGGTAGCTGCGTCCTTCGGCTTTTTTCCAGGGGTGTAAACGAAAGAAATTATTCTTGAGTCTGATTACTGATAAAAACGTGTTACGCTTATCTTATATTTCACACTTTTAATGTAATGCCGTTCATGACTGTACGTGCGCTCATCTAAGCAGCTTCTGCAATATAATCTGCTGCTTTCAGTTACCCGGTGCACTATATATCATAAAAGCAATCCCGAATCATTTAAAGGAACGGCATGCCTCACATACACGCAAACATGTTTGTAGATCTGCCGTGTTCGTTGAAGAAGATAAGTGTTGTACTACACTGGGCACTCAGTTTTAAAGGGTTAGAGTCTTGCAGACATGGTCAGACCGAAAAAAGGATGTTTTCCTTGCCAGAATCAAGTTTGCAGATTTACAGGCTATCCCAAAATGGGGCGTTTATATTGAATGACAGCTGGGAACCTGTTCCCCAGAACCGATCAGCACTTGTGCGTTCTCTCAGGAACTGGTACGCCTCGGCGCAACAGCCACGACTGTCAAAAAGCACAAGCATTTGGAATGAGACTCCTCATTTGCATCGGCCTCTCACCTTCGAGGCTATTATTTGGATATTATTCCTTACATTCAAACGCAAAGGCTATTCAATAATTTTTAACAGTGAATTAATTATGAAGTAGAGTACGATCCGAATAGCAAATACCATTCGATTAGACTATGTGTTTCTAATTCATTTCGCCTGCTAGCACGTTGAAGAAGATCGCCATGGAAGCCACGCAGATCACTTTGATAATGACTTCCCGGTCTCCTCGAATGAGTGTGAGTACATAGGCGATATCTTGTACCTAACACTGTTGTTCATATTAACCTCCAATAATTGCCTTGATTCCTTTTCTTGGAAAATCTGTTGATTCACCTATAGGGCTGGTGCAGCTTTTAAAGGAAACACGCTTATGCCGAACGGGAATTCCCCACTTTTCAATCGGCGTATCTAGAATATTTTATAATTTTTCTCTTGCATATATGCCGTGGGGATGTATGTCTATGTGCTCTTAGATTTACCTAGAAGTACATTGGTCATTTGAATCTCTTCGCGCCGCGCAGCTAATGAACTTAGTTTAGCTCACTATAATATTGCTTTCTTTGATCATTGTCTCTGATCAATATTCCACGAACAAGAAACGCATGTCAAATGACAAGATATCATTAACGTTTTCTTACGTAGGTTCATGTTTCAGACAGGCGACCTCTGTGGCAAAAATTAAGGGTTGCATTTAGAAAATAATGTTAAAAACAACAGTTCACCTGGCTAAAGCTACAATTGGCACCGGCCGACAATATTCGTGGGCGCACGAACGCAAGTAAAACCATAAAAAATTTTACTGCACATACTTTTTACAAGAGGAATTGGGCGCCCGCTGCAGCGTCCGCGCAACGAACGCGCGCTCGCTAGCAGACAATGCACTAGACAACGATAACAAAATTGAACACGTCGTGTTGTATAACGCATACCTGAAATATATATGCGTGGAAAAAATGTGTTAATAAAAATTTCCAGTGGAAATAAAGCACTATTATAAGAGCGTACCCGCGTAACCGGTCTTAGGGACCGCAGCGAAATTACGTTGAATATGCCGCGAAGCGCGTCTCTGCCATACTACCCTGATGTCCCCTCGTGGTAAACCGTGCTTCACTCTGAAAGTCATACAAACTTTTTGTTCGCTCGGAGCGTCCTCGCAAAATTTTTCCACACGCGGCGCCTCAGCGAGAGAGCGCTGTTTCGCTCACTCATGAATAGTCTATTACTCCACTAGTACTCTCTAAGGGGAAGGGTAGGAAATACAAACTTCGGATTGGCTTTAATCTTTGTACTGGTGCCGTTTGCTAGCGGCACAGTAAAGAAAAGTATACTCAATTATTATCGCGTGAAATCTAATTTTGTTACTGCACTGTTTTATATTATGCACAACAGATTACAAAAAGTTTGTATGTCTTTCAGATTGAAGCACGGTTTACCACGAGGGGACATCAGGGTAGTGTCAGTGATTCACGCAGACGATGGCACGAGCGATGATATATATAAAAAAACAACTGGATTAATTTGCCATGGTTGCAGATTGCACGATCAGCTCTCGGCTGCGCGTCCTTCCTCTCCGAACGCTCGTCCTCACGTGACGCGTGACATCTTTTCCCGCCTCGCTCGCCAGTCGCTTGCCGTCCTTCTCCCGCTTGCCGACAGGTGCCGCTAGTCCCTCAGCTAAGAGTAGGCATTCTTCTGCAATTCTGTTCCCGATTTGGCATCAGAGAATAATTATTTATTTATTTTTACAAGAGCAATAGGTACCGTGCATGTACTCATATCAAAATACTCATCAAGTATTTATGGAAATGAAAATTGTGTAGTAGAAGAAAGTCTTACGCCTTTGAGAGGAGCGCTACAACCGTCGTCTGCTACGACTCCTGCTCGCTGTGAACGCGAGACTTCTCGCAGACGAGAGGCAGTGGCTAACTCTCTCGCTCTTTCGAAAGGCTGCGTCGGCTGCCATGATTGCTGAACGTTTTCACATCCTCCCTTTCTTTTGAGCACTACCATGATGCTTATAAGCACATCTGCTGCTGTGCTAGCTAGGACGCTTGTGGCCTCCTACGAGTGTGCTTCATTATATCTTATATTCACGTACCGCTTCTGAAGCGTGCCCAAGCAGCTGTTATGGCGTGGTTTTGCAATCGCCGATTTTGCGCCAGCAGACGGCAACCACGAAGGAGCAACCTTTCCTACCACAAGTAAGTTTGTGTTCTCAAATGTCCTGAAAACACATTTCAATGAGCACACAAATGACCAATGCGTAATGAAGCCTTCAATCAAATTTGATTATCAGACCACTAGAAATACATCTGTCCGTCTTGTATCAGGAGAGCCTTTATTTTACTCTTCTGAAGTTTGATAACGCACGCAACGCTAGAGCACCAACCTAAGACACTTAACAGAGCAAGGTCAAAGCGGCTAAAACACGTTCTTTCAATGTTTACGATGCCGTCACTTTCTCCTCAGGGCTTCGACACCACACCGCGACACAAACAGTGGCATAGCCGCTGGCCCAGCGCGCTATCGCCAATTCGAGCAACATAACAAAGACAGGAAGGAGGAGGAGTGGATTTTATTGAATAGAAAGGAGGAGAGGTCGGCCTTGAGAGCGTGTCTCTAGGCTGCTGCTCCTCACTGGGGAAAGGGGAAGTGGGAAACACAGGGAAAGGTAGGTGGCGGGTGATTATGTTATGCTACAATGAGATGATATATACACGTGCAATATGCGGATGCGCACTGAAGACGCAATACACGTAGGAGTAATCTTGTCCATATAAAAAGTAATCACGAAAAGTTATTGCGCAAACACATTTGGCACTGACTGCACGTCTCACAGCTTCTAGAGGCGATCGTCTAATCCAGTCCCACTTAAAAAGTTCAAAAGTGATTTTATGGCACGTTGGGCACAGTCAACACTCCTCCACGCGCCCAAAAGCTTTTCTTCTGAAAATGGGCGGGAGTCCAAGCAGTCAACATTAGATTTGAGTGTGCTTTGCGTCACACTGTCCCACTGTAGGTTATAGCATTTGCGCTTGGAGCGAAACCAAAAACTGCCAGAAAATGACTAGTATAGTTCGCCAGTCAACAAAATACAAATCCGCAGCCTGTACTTCCCTTCATTCACTTGATAGTTGAACAATTGCAACCCCAGATTTCCCTCAAGGTATAGTAATATGAAACTCTATGCGCTGGTCGGACTAAGAGCAGGCATAAGAAAGCCGGCTTGCAGAAGCTGTCAGCTGCAATCCATTCATGACAGCAGCGCTGCTTGACGTGTTCCTAGTTGTCGCATGCGTCAGCGGCAAAGCAAGGTCGTTTTGCTGTAACCGGCCAACCTATGCGTTATCGCCAAGGATGACGATACCCTAAATCCTTCATATCGCGAAACCAAAGCATGGCGTCGTTTTGAAAGCCGCGAAACGCCGGTATGTTCGCGAAAGCCGGCTGCTGTAAATAGCAGCGATTCGGCACTGCCAGGCTGCCGATCCAGCTTCCCAACGAATCAGGAATGCTGTGTACGGACATTGCGCTCATTATGGCAGTCATGGTCACCGGTACTACCGCGGAGGAAGTATGGACGGTATCTTTTGGTGCGCTGGACATTGAAGTAGCGCCGGAAGGATATCTAGACCAAGGAAAGCGGAGATGGCGTTTCTAGGCAGGACGGGTCAAAGACAGAGGGGCCGAAGCTCTGCCTCTGTGTGTTGTCGAAGTGCGTCGCAGCCGCTGATGCATGCCAAGATGCTAGTCATAACCTAGAACTGTTGTGTCAAATTAGCGATGTCATAAGAAGCATCACCGGCGCAACACTGCCCTACAGCCGCCGAGGAGGCTTGGACGTCGTCTCGGTATGGTGTGGTGAGGGACCCATCACGCCAAAGAACCACGAGGACGCACTCAAGGCTCGAATGCATTAAGGCAGGTTAATTAATTCTAGATTACGCCATTGTAACAGAGAGAAGCAGACAATACAACCACGCTGCTCACGCCGATCATGAAAACCTCAATATTTAGACCCACTCGTGGGTATTAGCGATGAGTCGGGCACATTTTACATATGTGATAAGCGAGAAAATATCCCTCTGAACGCGTTTTTTGGTTCTTCTGTTCACGCGCCCAAATTCTGAGCTCCAGTGCCCAAGTGCACGTCTTTGTGATCATTGTATTATTTGAAGCATTATTTTATGACTCGGCTCTTTTGACTCAGAGAAAGGGATTCCTGTTATGTTCTAATTCCTAAAGATGTTGCGCTTGGTGGTGTCGAGGGCCTCCTTTCCACACCAGGTTCAAATTATGCTGCTAACGAGTAAGCACTCTCCACCGCTGGATGTTGCCGCTAGTTCTTTTTATGTTTTAGTAAATGTAACACCAATATATCGCGCAAAATAAGCGAAAATAGCGGGCACAATGTTGAGAAACTAGGAGAATATGCCGAAACAGCCGCTCGTTTGAGTTTACGCGCCTTTTAGTAGAAAGAAGTGGTCAAGGACGTGCTGCCGCCTGACGTAGCTTTAGAAAAACGATGTTTCGTCGTTGTTACAGCCTCCGTGATTAGCATTGCTAGGTTGGCATGAACTTGGTTTTGCTTTTGCGTTCGCCTCACGAATACTGATCGTTCCATTTGCCTTTTCTCCCAAAAGTTTCCATTAGAACGTCATTACGTTAACATGATTGCAATGCAGGCAAGCTTCGTTGTATAAATGCTAATCAATTTACGACCTGGCTCCTGCATTAGTCCTGCACTTAAGGATCGTTAATTCGCGTCTTCGTGTCTCTGTCCCATTTTTTGTAAGAAGTGTTCCGGGAAGTGGTGCCATCTGATGGAAGTTACAAATAGTGTTCTGATGTGGGTATCGCTTTTAGGCACGCGCTAGATTTGAATTTTCCCTTGTACTCGGTTGGACGGATGGACGGAAAAATCTTTATTGGGGAAAGCACCTGCGAGGTCGCCAGCCCGGGCTCAGGGCACCCGGGCATTATGTGCGGTGAGGCATAGCCTTTCCACAGCTGCCCGGGCCCGCTGGATAGCCCATAATTGGTAGTGTAGTTCGGAGCTACTCAGAGCGCTTAGCCATCGCTCCCCGAGAAGGTCCGGTTCTGTCTTGTCAGCCTGCAACGCAACTCCTTCTTGCCGAAGCATCGAAGCAGTGGCCCTCAGAAGCTCCTTGCGACGAATTGCGCTGGTCGGACTCAGAGCAAGTATAAGGAAGCCTTCTTGCAGAAGCTATCAGCTGCAATCCATTCATGACAGGAGCGCTGCTTGACGCACGTGATCGTAGTTGTCGCATGCCTCGGTGGCAAAGCAAGGTGCTTTTGCTGTAACCAGCCAACCTATGCGGTATCCCGAAAGATGACGATAACCTGAGGCCTTCATATCAGGAAACCAAACCTAGGCATCGTCTTCAAAGCCGCGAAACGCCTGTATTTTTATGAATTCCGGCTGATGTAATTCGCAGCACCTCGTCACTGCCACGCTATCGATCCAGCTGCCCAAGGAACAAGGGATGGTGTGCATGGACAGTGCGTTCATTATGGTAGTCACGACAGCCGGTTGGAAGCATGGACGGTATCATTTGGTGCGCTGGACGTCGATGTAGCGCCCAGGAGGATATCCTCGCCACGGAAGGGGAAATGGCGTTCCTAGACAGGACGGGTCCTAGGCAGATGGGGCGAAGCTCTGCCTCTGTGTTGTTCGAAGTACGGCGGAACCGCTGATGCATGCGTAGGCCCTAGCCATAATTTGGAAATGTTGCGTCGGCTTAGCGACGGAATAAAGGGATCACCGGTGCAGCTCTGCCCTAGAGGCGCTGAGCAGGCTTGCACTTCGTCTCGGGAAGGTGTCGTGAGGGACCCATCACGCGAGAGAACCACGAGGGCGCACTGAAGGCTGGAATGCATTACGGCAGGTTAATTCATTCTAGATTGCCCCGTTATAACAGAGAAAAGCAGACATTACACCAACACTGCTGCTGCCGATGATGGAAACCTTAGTCTTTAGACCCACTCGTGGCGATTAGCCAAGATTCGGGCTCAATATACATGAGCGCTAAGCGAGAAAATAGAAAAATCCATCCTCCGAAGCCGTTTCTTGTTTCTTGTGTTCACGCGCCCAAGTTGCGTGCGCCAATGCCCAAGTGCACTTCTTTGTGTTCATGGTATTATTTAAAGCATTATTTTATGAATTGGCTATTTTGACTCCGAGAATGAGATTCCTGCTTTGTTTCTAATTCCTAAATATGTTGCTCTTGGTGGTTTCGAAGGCCTCGTGTCCTCACCAGGTTGATATTATGCTGTAACGACTAAGCGCTCTCGAACTCTGCTGTTAAGGACTAAGCGCTCTCCAACTATGCAAGTTGCCGCTAGTTCTTTTTATGTTTTTGTAAATGTAAACCCCAATATATCGCGCAAAATGAGCGAGAATAGCCGGCACTATATTGAGAAGTTAGGAGAACTTGCCAAATCGGCTGGACGTTTGAGTTTACACGCCTTTTGTTGAAAGAAGCTGTCAAGGGCTTCACATAGAATAAAGAACCAACATCACAGAAGTAAAACTGCACCTTCCACAGTGGTACTAAAATACGAAGCGACAGCGCATGGAACTTACCATGGGGCCCGACAGATGGCACTACTTAAACAATAAGCGGAAATTCAATATTTCTTTTGAGCAATATCCAATATGGCCACTTTTTACCGGTGGCGTACGCTGGGTACGCCGAGGATAGCGATATGGGCTTGTTGGTCGGTAATCATTTAAAGGTATCTGTATAGCGCAACAAAACAAGGACACACGAAGAAATGAAGATGAAGACAAGCGCTAACTAGCAACAACGAAAATTTTACTTCCGGGATCGGTCATACTTATCATCTTCATCATCATCAGCCTATTTTATGTCCACTGCAGGACGAAGGCCTTCCCCCGCTATCTGCAATTACCCCTGTCCTGCGCCAACGGATTCTGACTAGCAGCCGCAAATTTCCTAATTTCGTCGCACCACCTAGTCTTCTGTCGTCCTGTACTGTGCTTCCCCTTCTCTTGGTACCCGTTCTGTCACCCTAATGGTCCAACGGTTATCTACTCTACGCATTACATGACCATCCCAGCGCCATTTTTCTTATCTTAATGTCAATTAGAATATCGGCTATCCCTGTTTACTCTCTGATCTACACCGCTCTCTTTCTGTGTCCTAAAGTTATGCCTAGCATTCTTCGTTCCATGGCTCTTTGCGCAGCCCTTGTTCTCACGCTTCTTTGTCAGTCTCCTAGTCGCTGCCCCATATGTCAGCACCGGTAAAATGCATTGATTGTATACCTTCCTATTCAATGATGGCCGTAAGCTTCCGGTCAGGAGCTCGCGATGTCTGCCATATCGGATCCAACCCACTTTGATTCTTCTGTGAACTTCTTTCTCATGGTGAGGGTTAGTTGACCTAGGTAAATGTACTCCTTCACAGACTCTACAGGCTGACTGGCGATCCTGAATTCTTGTTCCCTTGCCAAGTTATTCATCATTATCTTTGTCTTCTGCATATTAATCTTCAGCCCCACTCTTACACTCTCTCTGTTGATGTCCTCAGTCTTTTGTTGTAACTCGTCTGCAGTGCTGCTGAATAGAACAAGAAGGTTGCTGAGGCAACCTTCGGTTTGCCGATAACATTGTTCATTGGATTGGCATTGGATCGCCGTCGATCCTTACTTCTAAACCTTCCCAGTTGTATAGCTTGAATATATCAGTGCTTGGAAGCATACTTATACTCCCAAACAACCACGTGCACACTATGATAGCAGCCATGAGGATGCATTTACGTACATCACGGCATCAAAAAAATCTAAAACCAATACAACAGAAAAAAACAAGGAAATGTAAATGATATATCAAAAACACGGTTCAGCATTTATGCCATGCGTAAATAATCCAACTCTCTCGCGGACAATGATACTGACGGTTTGCTGATGCATTGGTCAGCAGTTGAGAAGATCTGCTCCGTTTCTATTATTAGTCTTACACATTCGCGCTTATCCCTATCTATAACAGGGGCATCTTTTAGAAGTGGGAGACATGGCCGACATGGACACGTTTTACAATGGAAAGCAAGAAAACCGTCGCCTGGTACACTCTGACACTTATTACTGTGCTCTCTGAAGCGCTCATTAACGCATCATCCGGTTTGGCCTATGTAGCATTTACCACATGGCAGCGGAATGCAATAGACCACCCCCACCGCGCTTCCTACGAACGGATCTTTGTGATTCTTGTCACACACCAGCCTTTTCGTCCTCATTGGGTTCGTGGTTTTGTGCAAGGTACCCAGCTTATTTGGAGCTGAAAAAACAACCCGCACGTTGGCGCGACTTTCAATTTTTGTTCAGGCTATGTGACACCTGGTGTATCTACGGACTCGCAGCGGTTTTGACATGCCCACCGGGGGAATTTTCACCGGGGGAATCCCTCGAGGGTTCCTCTTTTAGCAACCACTCCGCCACCGACACCAATGTATTCTCTTCACCACCGATGTAAGCCCCAACCCTCTGAGCTGCCTGTAAAACGCGTACAGCCTTACCTGAGAAATAATTCATTGTGTGTCATACTGGCCAACAAATAGGGTGGTTCTGCAGTTTTTTTTCTAGAATTGTTTCTTAGAAAAAAGCCGGTCAAGCTATCTCTACAGTGTTCAATGAATGCAAGAATGTGTCCTCTAAGAAATTAGCAGCAAGAGTGAGTGAAATGTACAAGAAATTGAACCTTGATAGACTATGAAAAACTATACTGAAATCAGATAAGAAAGTCCTTAATGTATTTTTTAGTGCTAAGACGCACAAGGCACATGTCCCTTTTGGAGTTATAATTTCCGAAAGGGGCACCTGGAAGAAACAAGCTGCCATGTACCTGTTTTCAAAGCTGGATGCTCCCGAGATTGATGACCCGTTTCTCGTGAAAGGTTCTGACGAAATCCTTGATTTTTTTAGGTGTCACGCGGGAAAAGGCTTCAAGGCCTCCTCTGCTGACGTTAAAGAATTATATTACTCTATAATGCACAATGACCTTCTTAAAGGTGTCGAGGATTGTGTTGACAAATATGGCGCCACAAGAGTTTCATAGGGAGCAGGTGTTCCAGTAGAAGGGTTTTTAGAATTTTTACGTCTTTACCTGTCGTCCACTTTTGTACAGTTGAACAATAGGCCGCATCTGCAGAAGGAAGGCATCTGTATAGGGTCGTGTCTAGCTCCCGTCCTTAGCAATCTCTACTTAGCACATTTAGATAGGCACATGTATGTACGCCTCACAGGTCTTCCAGGATTTCATGGAGCGTTTAGATTTATCGACGATTTTTTAGTGCTCTTAGATTGCCCTCGTAAGTGTTTCGAAGAAAAATGTGCAAATGCCTTTGCAATTTTTCGAGAGTGTTTGAGACTTCTTGACGTCACTTTTCAAGTGCCTGTCGACAGCAAGCCTCAGTTTCTTGACGTTGAGTTCATCTTTACTGATGGTAAGACCTGCTGGGCTTATAGCCCACGAGCTAACAAACCTCTTCTCCAATTTCATTCAGCCCATTCGAAGTTGGTGAAGAGGGGCATAACTAACATGTGTTTCAAAAATTCCCTTAGAAACCCATGCCCACACCTAATGAAAACCTGTCTCCAGCGACAGTCTCCGCGTCTTAAAGAGGCTGGTTATCCTAACCATGTGTTGGTGTAGGTCGCGGAGAGGTTACTAAAACAGGAACGCTAGCAGGAAACTACTAAACAGGAAGCTAGCAGTCGTGGGCAGGTGTGAGTCCGCTGTGAGTCCGTACATACACCAGGTATCACATAGCCTGAAAAAATTGGAAGTCGCGTCAACGTACGGGTTGTTTTTTCAGCTCCAAGTGAGCTAGGTACCCTGTGCAAAACCACAAACCCAATGAGGACGAAAAGGCTGGTGTGTGATCGGAATTCCAAAGATCCGTTCGTAGGATGCCCGGTGGGGGTGATCTATCGCATTCCGCTGCCATGTGGTAAAATGCTACATAGGCCAAACCGGAAGATGCATTAATAAGCCCTTAAGAGAGCGCAGAAATGAGTGTCACTGTGTATCAGGTGACGGTTTTCTTGCTTTCCATTGTAAAACGTGTCCATGTCGGCCATGTCGCCCACTTCTGGAAGATACCACTGTTATAGATAGGGATAAGCGCGAATGTGTAAGACTAATAGAAACGGAGCCGATCCTCTTGACGCTGTATCACATAACGTGGGCATGTCAGAAGATAGACGTTGTACCCGTTATACCAAACCCGAGTGCGGAGCAATGGGAGGGAGTGCTCTCCAGCGATCGTCAGGTCGACCAAGAAGGTCTGATTCGGCGAGCACAACTGGCAGCAGCATCCAGCGGAGCCCTGGACTAAGGGCAACCGTCCTTTGTGCTAGAAGATGGACGAAGCCATCTGAAGACCGCAGAACACCAGCGAATCTAGAGCTAATAAAGTTTTTCACTCACTCACTCACTCACTCACTCACTCACTCACTCACTCACTCACTCACTCACTCACTCACTCACTCACTCACTCACTCACTCACTCACTCACTCACTCACTCACTCACTCACTCACTCACTCACTCACTCACTCACTCACTCACTCTCGGCCGCTGACCAAGGCATCAGCAAACCGTCACTGTCATTGTGCGGGAGAGAGTTGGATTATTTGCGCATGGCATAAAAGGTTGAATTGCATTTTCCATGCGTCATTTAGATTTTCTTGTGTTTTGCTGTTGTATCGCTTTTAGATTCTCTTGATGCCGTCATATACGTAAGTGCATCCTCATCATTGCTATCGTAGTGTGCACGTGGTTGTTTGGAGGTATAAGTATGACGGATTGCGGAAGTAAAATTTTCGTTGTTGATAGTTTGCGCTTGTCTTCGTTTCTTCTTGTGTCCTTGTTTTGTGGCGCTATACGGATGCCTTTCAATGCTGGGTAAGCACCGCTCTCGCCTTGCTGGCTTTGCGGCGTGCCTCAGCTGCCGCGTTTCTACATTGAGCTGCGGCGTATACCATTTACACAACGAAGTTTGCCAGCTCCCGCTGGCAAACTTTGCTGTCTAAATGGTACGCGGCTATACAGTTTACGACCTGGCTCCTGCATCAGCCACTTTACGAGCTTTAGTTCGCGTCGTCCAATCTTTGTTTTAATTTTTTGAAAGCAGCTTCCCAGGAGCCATCTCACGAAGTTATAGATAGTGTTTAGACGTGGGTTTCGCTTTTAGACACGCGCCTGCAACAAACCCGCTTCCGGCCGCTGGATCAAGCAGTGGCCTTCAGAAGCTCTGTTCGTCGAATTGCGCTGGTCGGGCTCAGCGCAGGCATAATGCAGCCGGCTTCCAGAAGGTATCGGCTGCAATACATAAAAAAAAAGGAGCGGTGCTTGACATGTTCGTAGTTGCCGCGTGCCTCGGCGGCAAAGCAAGGTCATTTTGCTGTAACCAGCCAACCTATGCGGCATCGCCAAAGGTGACGATAATCTGAGGCCTTCATATTGCGAAACCAAAGCAAGGCGTCGTATTGAAAGCCGCGGAACGCCTGCATTTTCACGAATGCCAGCTGATGTAGTTAGCAGAGCCTCGTCACTGCCAGGCTGTCGATCCAGCGGCCCGAGGAACAAGGAATGGTGTGCATGGACAGTGCGTTCATTACATTAGCCACGGCAGCCGCTTCTACCGCGAAGGAAGCATGGGCGGTATCTTTTGCTGCGCTGGATGTAGAAGTAGCGCACGCGATGATATCCTCGCCAAGGAAATGGAAGATGGGGTTCCTAGGCAGGACGGGTCCAAGACAGAGGGGCCGATGCTCTGCCTCTGTGTGTTGCTGAAGTACGGTAGAAGCGCTAATGCATGCGAAGGCCCTAGTCATAAGTTGTAATTGTTGTGTCAGCTTAGCCATGGCATAGAAGGAGTCACCGGTGCAGCACTGGCCTAGAGCCGCCATGGAGGCTTGCAGGTTGTCTCGGGACCGTGTGATGAGGGACCCGTCACGTGTAAGAATCACGAGGACACACTGAAGGCTGGAATGCATTAAGGCAGGTTAATTCATTCTAGATTGCGCCATTGTAACAGACAGAAGCAGACAATACACCAACGCTGCTGCTGCTGATGATGAAAACGTTTGCCTTTAGACCAACTCGCGGGGATTAGCCAAGAGTCGGGTACATTTTGAATATGTGCTGAGGTAGAACGTATAAAAATCCGGCCCTCATAACGCGTTTTTAGTTCTTCTGTTCACGCCACAAAATTCCGAGCGCCAGTGCCCACGCGCACTTCGTTGTCTTCATGGTTTGAATTACAGCATTATTTTATGACTTCGCTCTTCTGACTCAGAGAATGGAATTCCTGTCTTGTTTCTAATTTCTAAAGATGTAGCGCTTGATGGTTTCAAAGGTCTCGTTTCCATGCCGGGTTTAAATTACGCTGTTAACGAGTAAGCGCTCTCCAACTCTGGATGTTGCCGCTAGTTCTTTTTATGTTTTAACAAATGTAAACCCCATTGCATAGCGCTACATAATCGAGAATATCCGGCACAATAGTGAGAAACAAGGAGAATTTGCCCAACCAGCTGGACGTTTGAGTTTACATGCCTTTTGTAGAAAGAAGGGATCAAGGACGTACTGCCAACTGGCGTAGCTTAAGGAAAACAGTTTTTCCCTTCTCTCTTCTCTCCATTCCCTTTCTCCCTTCCCCCAACGTAGGGTAGCCAACCAGACTCTTGACTGGTTAACATCCCTGCCTTCCTATCTCTCTCTTTCTCTCTCTCTCTCCGTCTCTCTTGTTTTAACGTTGTTATATCCTGTGTGATTTAGCATTGCAAGGTCGGCACGAAGTTGGTTTCGCTTTTGGGGTTGTCTCACAAGTACTGATCGTTTAATTTTCCCTTTGTCCCAAAAGCTTCCAGTAAAACGTCATTATGTTGAAATGATTGCAACGCTGGCAAGGTACGTTGTTTAAATGGTAGACGACTATGCAGATTACGAACTGGCTCCTGCGTCAGCCACTATAGAGCCTTATTTCGCGTCTTCCTGCCTGTGTTTTTTTCTTGTAAGCAGGAGTTTCTCAGGAGGTCTTGCCAACTGACGGAACCTACAGACAGTGTTCGGAAGCGGGTTTTGCTTTTAGAGAAGCGCCACGTTTCAATTTCAACTTGTACTCGGAGGCGTGCAGCGCGTCTGCTTCCTGCAGCAGCATCGAAACAGTGCCCCCTCAAAAGCTATGTGCGTAGAATCCGCCTTTAGCGATGCATTTTAGCGGCATCGTGCGATGGCCGCCAGTAAAAATTTGGCAGGCGCCGCTGTGCGCCGCGACAGCTGCCCCACGTGAGACTCGCGACCAAACAAGCAGCAAGCAGCGTGTGAGACAAGACGGAAACAACGTGTACGCGCCGTCATATTTTGTCATCGTCATGTAGCCATCGAGCCCGCTGGTGAACGGCTTGTACCCGGAGGTTTCTTCAGCGTGAGGAACGGCTGGAAGAAGACTTTCGGCAACGCTTTACAAGCTCCTTCTTGCCCTGAAACGGCTGCATCTGTGGCGTAAAGTGAATGAGTAATAAAGAGGTATGAGTATGCACAAAAACGCATGGCTGGAATAGGGCATGAGGTTTAGTTCTTAGGGCGTATATCATGTTTCACCACTGCGTGTCTTGCTTTATGGTGGGCCATAGGGCTAGTCGTACATACACACACAGGCAGTAGGGATGCCAACAGAATGCCAAGTTGCATACGCTATGTACCAACATGTAGTGTGTGCACATCTACGAAAATGCCAAAAAAATGGTCAGAATGACCAGTGGCGTAGCAACAGGGGGGGGGGGCCGGGGGGCCGTGGGCCCCGGGTGCAAGGGGCCAGTGGGGGGGGGGTGTCATATACGTCTGAAGACACCCTTACCGCCGGCTACACCCGAGGGGAGGGGTGACAGAAGACCTACGGGCCCCGGCTGCCAGACGACCTAGCTACGCCACTGAGAATGACAAGAATCGGTGATACCCCCTGTTTGTGGAACGCCTGTCTTCCTCAACGCGCCGCAGTGCGCACATAGCGGTCGACCGCGTCCTGTTTTTGAGCTGGCGCGTGTACACAAGCAGCGTCGCTTTTGTCACGTAGTAGTGACGGCAAAGAACACAGTACCAATACTGTGAATGACGAAACTAACATTTATTGGCAAAACCTGTGGCCACAAAAGGCAGGCTACACTTAAAGCACAACGAGAGCGGCGAACACACTCGGCGATCGTCGAAATCTGATCAGCGGGTTAAGCGCGTCAGCTTTTCTACATGACCCATCGAACGTTCGAGAGTAATCGCTGGTGCCCGCTTGTCTTTCACAAAGTTCTACACCATTCGCGTCGCGCATACATGCAATCAGATTTCATAATTTCGGCGACAACAGACAGCGGATAGAACGATCGATAACATTTGAGAAACTTCCAATACATGCGGGCGCGTCGCGCACTGATCGATAACATTTGATGGTGAAATGCGGTCACCCGAAAATGATAAACAAGTACACGTCTCTGGGTGACAGCGAAGACACCCCTGAAATGTATCAGTTACACAGTAAGACGTGCCACATGACTCCAGAAGATGCCGCACAGGAAAATGAGCCTTGGTACATACCGTACTACATCCCGATTCGCTAAACGAAGAGAAAAGCCTTCTGCAAGTAAATATCATTTGGTGCAGAGAAGAACGACGAAACGACAACGAGCAACGATTCCTAGCTAGCGTTATCAGCTACTTCCACAGAGCACGCTGTTTCCCACGTCACCCCGGCAGTGCAAGTAAATTTGGCTCCGACAGATAACTACGCCGACATGACGAGCATTCGCTGAACGTTTTTTATAGCTGCAAGTGTGCACGGTGTGAAGTTGCGAAATGACGGCGTTCTAGCTACGGACGCACAGAGACGATAGAAAAAAAAAAAAAAAAGAACGCTTCGCGTTTCACTCAACCAGGTCGCGCGAGCTCAGAGATCGTTTGTTCCGCTAGCTCAAACATACATTTGCGTCTTCGTCAAGATTATTCGTATGAGTCAATAATGACAAAATAGAGAGGTAAACTGCATATGCCGATACGTACCTGTTAAAAAGTGCAGCCCTATTCAGGCTTCACGGCGCTGTCGATCGCGTTTTACCGACGGAAATCGGAAAATCCGCATTGCGCTGCTGGTAGGGTCAGGTGAGATGCAGCCGTAAACGAGATACGAGATTGGCATCGCGCCAAATTTCGATGGCAATAATATGCGAAACGCGTTCCACGCGCGCGGCAGCGAGAATGACAAGGTTGACAAGTGAGTGAAAGAACTTTATTGGAGTTCCGGCGAGGGGGCGAACTCGTCGCATACCGGGCTAGTCCTACGTCGGGACTGGCAGGTCTAGCTCACCGGCCCAGGTCACGGGCGCGCCAGACAGCCAGGATTTCCTTATCTAGAGCGGGGCCAGGCATACGCGACTCCCACTCCTCCTTGCTGAACTTGGGGTATCGTGACCCGCACTCCCGGAGGATGTGTGCTAGAGTAGAGGTCTGCCCGCTGGACTGGCAGGCGTCGTCGCGTTATACGTCGGGGTAAACCGTGTAGAACGGCAACAGACGGATGTGCGCCGGTCTGTAAGAGTCTAAAGCGAAACGGCTGGCGCCCTATTCCATTGACAAGTGCCGCACTTCCCATGGTCGTACGCCACTCACACGGAGGCGAGAGTGAGTCCGGCCGTGCGCCTGCCAAATTGCTTCGGTCATCAGCCGCTAGGGCACTGCGCATGCGCAGTTCAACGCCGTTAATGGCAGATTGCGCTAGTCGGACTCAGAGCGGGCATAAGATAGCCGGCTTCCAGAAGCGGACGCTGCAATCCAATCTTTACAGTAGCGCTGCTTGACGTGTTCGTAGTTACCGGGTTTAAATTATGCTGTTAACAAGTAAGCGCTCCCCAGCTCTGGATGTTGCCGCTAGTTCTTTTTATGCTTTAGTAAATGTAACTCCCAATACACCGTGCCAAATAAGCTAGAATATCCGCAACAATTTGAGAAACAAGGAGAATCTCCGAAGCAGCTGCACGATTGAGTTTACGCGCCTTTTGTAAAAGGAAGATGTCTAGGATGTGCTGCCGCCTGACGTACTTTAAGCGAAACATTCTATTGACGTTTTAGGATCTTTGATTGGCATTGTTAACTTGGCATGAAGCAGGTTTCGGCTTTGGTTCGTCTCAGAAGTACTGATCGTTCAACTTGCCCTTTCTCCCAGAACCTTCCATTACAGCGCCATTACGTTCAAATGGTTGCAATTCTGGCAAGCTTCGTTGTGCAAATGGTATGCGACTAGGAAATTTATGACCCGGCTCCTGCGTCAGCCACTTTAGGAGCTCATTTCGCGTCTTCCTGTCTTTGTTTTTGTTTTTAGAGCGCAGCTCTTTGGCGTCCGTTCCTGGGTTTCGCGTCGTCGTCGGCGTTGTCGTCGGCCTCGTAACCAGGTCCGCCCCCCTTTCATCCCCCCAGCGCTAGCAGCGACCGACTGATACCGCTGGATGCCGCTGACGCCGCTAGAGAGTCAAGATAACGTGACTGCATAGAACACCGTCGCCGCCATGCAGAAAGAGGAGGAAAGGGTCCCCCCCCCCTGTTCTTGTGTGGCGGATAGGGTGCTCTTCAGTTGCCGACGCGCCGGTTATTTCACGTAGGCCCCGGCACGTCGACGAATACGTGACCACCTTCCCACGGCTAGACCTGGTTCTTAGCGCTGCGGAAGCGAGGGTATCATATTGTTTGTGTCGGCATCGGCGGCGTTGTCCCTGAAACCAACTCCGCAGCTGGGGTTGACTCACTATCGGCGTCAGCGGCATCAGTCAGTCGCTGCTATCTCTTCCCTCCTCCCTTTATCGTGTTGTCCGCTTGCTGCGCGCGCTTCTGCCCCCATCGTTTGCCGCTGGGTGTACACGCCGCCCCCCTCCCCCTCTTCCTGCGAGTCTCCGGTTGTCAAAGCGCCGGCTCGAACTTAATTCCTTTCTTCGCTCCTCCTCCAATGCAACCCCTGTGCGGTGGCAATCAGAGAGCCAGATCGGTGGCGGCGGATCTGTATATGTGCACCGCCCGAGCCGAAATTGCCGCTGCCGTTCGCCCTGTGCGGTGGCAATCAGAGAGCCAGATCGGTGGCGGCGGATCTGTATATGTGCACCGCCCGAGCCGAAATTGCCGCTGCCGTTCGCCACTGCGAAATTATCTGCCAGTTCTTTCTGAGCCATGAGCGAGACGACCGATGGAAGTCCTCCGTCTGCTGCTGCTGCTGCTGCTGCTAAACGAGCTGCCAGAGCAGAGGCCCAGCGCCGTCGCCGTCAGAATCCAGAGGTGCGTGCCGCCGAAGCAGAAGCTTACCGTCGCCGCCGTCGAGATGATCCAGGAGTACAGGAAATATAAAAAAAAAATTCTGTGATAGCGCATACATGTGTTGCTCGATTTCTTTGCCTCAATCTATCGAAAAGGTGAAACAGCTTATTTGCTGCGCTCAAATTTCGCATTAGGAAGTAACGTAATCGTCGGTAATTTTTTTATTTATAAGGAGAAGCTTCTCAGGAGGTGGTGCCATCTGTCGGAACCTACAAATAGTGTGCGGAAGTGGGTTTTGCTCTTAGCACGCGCCAGATTTGAATTTCCAGTTGTCCTTGGTTGGAGGCATGCACGACGCACTTTTCCTGCCGCAGCATCGAAACAGTGCCCCTCAAAAGCTCCGTGCGTTGAATTGCGCTGGTCGGACTCAGAGCGGGCATAACGCAGCCGGCTTGAAGAAGCAGTCAGCTGCAATTCATTCATGACAGGAGGATTCATGAGGACAGGATTCATGACATTCATGACATGACGTGTTCGTAGTTGTCGCATGCTTCGGCGGCAAAGCAAGGTCTTTTCTTGTAACCAGCCAACCTATCCGGTATCGCCAAGGATGATGATAACCTAATGCCTTCATATTGCGAAACCAAAGCGAGGCGTCGTCTTGAAACTCGCGAAACGCCTGCATTTTTACGGAAGCCGGCTGCTGTAATTTGTAGCGCCTCGTCACTGCCAGGCTGTCGATCCAGCTGCCCGAGGAATAAAGGAATGGTCTGCATGGACAGTGCGTTCATCACGGTAGCCACGGCAGCCGGTTCTACCGCGAAGGAAGCATGGACGATATCTTTTTGTGCATTGGACGTCGAGGTAGCGCCGCGATGGTATCGTCCCCAAGGAAATCGGAGATGGCGGTCCTTGGCGGGACGGGTCCAAGACAGAGGGGCCGAAGCTATGCCTGTGTGTGTTGTCGAAGTACGGCGGAACCGCTGATGCATGCGAAAGCCCGATAGCCATATGCTGGAATTGTTGTGTCAGCTTAGCGATGATATTCAAGGGGTCACCGCTGCAGCACTGCCCTAGAACCGCCAAGGAGGCTTGGAGATAGTCTCGGCACGGTGGGATGAGGGACCCATCACGCGAAAGAACCACGAGGACGCACTGAAGGCTGGAATGCGTTAAGTCAGGTCTCGGGACGCTGTGGTGATTGAGCCATCACGCGAAAGAACTACGAGGGCACACTGAAGGCTGGAATGCATTAAGGCCGGTTAATTCATTCTAGATTGCGCCATTGTAACACAGAGAAGCAAAAATACACCCACGCTGCTGCTGCCGATGATGAAAACCTTAGCTTTTAGACCTACTCATGGGGATTAGTCAAGAGTCTTGTACATTTTACATACGTGCTAAGCGAGAAAATATAAAAATCCGGCCCTGCGAACGCGTTTTTTAGTTCTTCTGTTCACGCGACAAAATTCCGAGTGCCAGTGCCCAAGTCCTTTTCTTTGTGTACACGGTATCAATTACAGCATTATTTTATGACACGGCTCTTATGACTCAGTAAATGGGAGTCCCCGCTTCCTTCTAGTTCCCAAAGATGTAGCGCTTGGCTGTTTCGAAGGCCTAGTTTCCTCACCGGGTTTGTTATGCTGTTAGCGAATAAGCGCTCTCCAACAGTAGATGTTGCCGCAAGTTCTTTTTATGTTTTAGGAAATGTAAACCCCAATATATCACCCAACCCCTCCCACACGGGCACAGAAAATGACATTAACTGGCTAATGCCTTAAGCTTTAATGTCATTCGCGGGGTGACACACGGACATTATTTATGGCATTAAAGCTTAATGCCATTCGCTACGTTGTGCGTTCTCGAAACTCACTTGGCCATCAAATGCGTACTCTCGTTCCCGATGACTCCAGATTCTGAGAACTAAGGGATTCTTAGTGAATAACAATTATTATATTCTTTACTTTCTTTAAAATTATGCTCTTTCTCGCGGCGTAGTGCGTTCTTAAATTATTACAACTCACTTGGCCGTCGAATGGGTACTCTCGTTTCCAATGTCCCCGCCGTGGCCCTGGTGACCACATTCTGATGATAATAAGCTAACTTGTAAATTAAATCAACTAATATATTCTGCAATTTCTTAAAAGGAGCTCTTTATTTTCGTCGAGAGCAGCAGTCGATGTTGCCGCTAGGCACGGCTAGAGCACTAATCGTGAACGCGTTAGCCAGGAGAAGCTGTTCGATTGCACATCGGCGGCTCCATGCCTTGATGGCCTCATACTGAAGCTTTCGAATTTCTCGACGACGTTTTGCTCGAAGAAGCACATACGCCAGAACAAACTGGAGTACATGGTCAAATTCTCCAGGATCGCTGCTTGAGGGATTTAAAGCTGTGAGCGCCATTTTTTCAATTTCAATGTTTTGGCTACGCTACGGAGTGGCCGTTGAGCTAGCTTTCGCTTCAAACAGTTTAAGGCGGGGTGCAACAACGAAATTCCTGAAGTAAACTACATTCAATACCCCTATTAATGTTTCTCACGCCATTTCTTAAACATCTGCTCCATAGAGAACTATTTTTTTATTGTATTACGATCGGCAAGCAGACTTAACCGTTTCACTGCAGCTATCGCCATAGCAACGTTAAATGTCATTAAGTATGCGCATCTAGTAAGGATCGAAATATAATGACATTAAGAAATTTAAAGTCTTAAACTTATTGAGGATATTCAGAATATTGACAAATTAGGCGAATTTGCCGAACCGGCCGCACGTTTGACTTTACGCGCCTTATGTAAAAAGAAGCGGTCAAGGACGTGCTGCCGCCTGGTGTGCGCTAAAGAAAACATTGTCTTGACGTTGTTTATTGCCTCTGTGATTTAGCATTGCCAGGTTGGGATTAAGTTAGTTTCGCTTTCGGGCTCGACTGAGAAGAACTGATCGTTCAACTTGCCTTTTCTCCGAAAAGCTTCCAGTAGAACGCCGTTATGTTGAAATGATTGGCAGGTCTCAATGCCGGCAATGGCAATGCTGGCAAACTTCGTTGTGCAAATGGTACGCGGCTATGCAGATTACGACCTGGCTCCTGCGGGACTGTAGGAGCTATTTCGCGTCTTCCTGTCTTTGTTTCTTTTTTCTTGTAAGCAGAAATTTCTCATGAGGCGATGCCATCTGATGGAAGGGAGGAAGGAAGGAAAAACTTTAGTGCTCTATTTACAGTTTTCAGTGGCTAACAGAGGTCTCCATGTTTTACTGAAGTCTGCGTCGTCTTGAGTGGTCGGCACCCCTATTCCAGAGCACCGCTGAGCCTGGCCACTTTAAGAGCGTGTTGCACCAATCCTTTTTGGACTGTGAGCACGCCGCTGGTGAGAAAGCCCTCCCACTGTTCCGCACTAGGTTTTTTTTCTGAACCTAAAAAATGTGTTCAGAAGCGGGTTTTACTTTTAGGCACGCGCCAGATTTGAATTTTCAATTTTACTCGGTTATAGGCCTGCTGCGCACCTGCTTCCTGCCGGAGCATCGAAGCAGCGGTACCTCAGAAGCTCCGTGTGGCGAATTGCGATGGTTGGACTCAGAGCGGACATAAGGCAGCCGGCTTGTAGAAGCTGTGAGCTGCAATCCATTCATGACAGTAGCGCTGCTTGACGTGTTCGTCGTTGTCGCATACCTCGACGGCAAAGCAAGGTCATTTTGCTGTAACCAGCCAGCCTATGCGGTATCGCCGAGGATGACGGTAACCTAAGGTCTTCATATCGCGAAACCAATGCATGGCGTCGTTTTGGAAGCTGCGAAACGCCGGCATTTTCACGAAAGCCGGCCGCTGTAATTCGCAGCGCCTTGTCACTGCCAGGCTCTCGATTCAGCTGCCCCAGTAACAAGGCATGGTGTGCATGAACAGTGCGTTCATTATGGTAGTCACGGCAGCCGGTTCTACCGCGAAGGAAACATGGACGGTATCTTTTGGCGCGCTGGATGTCGAAGAAGCGCCCAAGGATGATATCCTCGCTAAGGAAAGCGAGGATGGCTTCCTTGGCAGGATGGTTCGAAAACAGATGGGCCGAAGCTCTGCCTCTGTGTTGTTCGAAGTACGGCGGAACCGCTGATGCATGCGAAGGCCCTAGTCATAACCTGGAATTGATTGTGTCAGCTTAGCGATGGCTTAGAAGGGATCACCGATATAGCCCTGCGCTAGGGTCGCCGAGGAGGCTTGGACGTCCTCTCGGGATGGTGTGGTGCGATGGTGGTAGGGTGGCAAACTGCATAACCGATGCAGTGCGTAATGTGTTCCTTGGTGTGAGGGACCCATCACGCCAAATAACTCCTAGGACGCACTGAAGGCTGGAATGCCTTAAGGCACTTGAATTTTTCTTTGTTGCGCCATTGTAACGATTGTAACGGAGAGAAGCCGACATTAGACCGATGCTGCTGCTACCGATGATGTTAACCTTAGTCTTTTGCAAAGACCTACTCACGAGTATTAGCCAAGAGTCGGGCACATGCTACGTATGTGCTCAGCAAGTAAATAATGATGTGCGACGCTCCAAACGCGTTTTCTTTAGTTCTTGATGCGAACAAATACCGTGCGCTGGTACCCAAGGGCGCTTCTTTTTGTTCACGGTATGAATTACAGCATTATTTTGGGACTTGGCTCTTTTGACTCACAGAATGTGGTTCCTGTCTTGTTTCTTATTCCTGAAGATGTTGGGCTTGGTGCTTTCGAAGGCCTCGTTTCCTGAGAGGTTTTAAGTTATGCTGCTAACGACGAAGCGCTCTCCAACTCTAGATGCTGCTGCTAGTTCTCTTCACGTATTGGTAAACGTGAAGCCCAATATAGCGCGCAAAATGAGCGACAATAGCCGGCATAAGATTGAGAAACATAGGCGAACCTGCCGAACCAGCTGCAAGTCGCAGTTTGCAAGCGTTTTGTAAATAAAAGCGGTCAAGGACTTGCTGCCGCCTGACCTAAGTTTAAGAAAACAATATTTTGGCTTTGTTACAGCGTCCGTTGGGGACGTGGGAGGTTGTCGCGGCGCGCTGTTGCAACGAACTTTTCCAGCGTGCGTCAACTGCTCGCTTGTTCCGTTTGTGACGGGGCTCCCCTTGTAGGGAGCCGACCGAGGAGGGATGATCGTCCGATCAAGATTTCTACCACTCGACCAACTGGATGATGCTAATCACATCCAGACAGCAGACCTTCAGGAACTGCCAGTGTAAAATGCCAGTGTAATCCTGATCGTACCAAATGCTAAGGCTACAGTAAAGATTCGTCAAATGAGGACAGTCGCGACAAATTTCGTTTCAATGTTGAGCAGCTGACCCGGCGAAAATTGCTGGCGTCGCACAATGAACCGCAAAACGCGCACGTGTAGCACGATTTAAAAAACAAACCCTTCTCACAAATATTATGAAAGAAGGTGGCGTACCTTACTCCAAATCTTGCGCCGTTCTAGTTCGTAAGGCATGCCAGGAAACCTGTGCAAATTTATTGAGGGCTTTGTGGTTGGGACAATGTCTTACGGAGCAGTATCGCCGGTTCCTCTTGTTCTTTGTCACACCACCATCAATTTCGACGATTCCCCACGAAGCGCATGCCATTGCACACTGGCACGACGTATACTTAAATGAAAGAAGGGGGGGGGGGGCTACTGATCAAAGCAAAACGGACTTCTCGCGGGCGAGCAAGTGTGTTGAGACTAAGTAGTTGAGACGCGTGACCAACGCCTTCTAGATAGCACAATACCGGCGCACTTCGATCCATGACGTTATGTTACGTTAACCATCTTCCATAAAATCTAATGGGGATGCTCCAGAGTTATCCGCGGTGATTTTGGCCGGTTTCGTCATGCCGAGGTTGCAATGAAAAATTTCAGGCCTGCTTTCAAGGAGGCGCTCGTTTAGCCCAGTAGGTAAGACGCTCGGGTTTCTGAGAGTTTCTATACATTGATTTCTTCATAGCAATTACCGAGGCGAAGTTACACTGCAGGCAACAGCTTGCGCGGACAAGGAATGCGTGGATAACGCAGGCTTCCAAGAGCGAGGGTTACGTGGCGTCGTGGCGATGCCCTGTACCCTCACTAAACACTTGACACCTCGTCCGCTCTGCTCCGTCGAGGCACGAAATTAAGTGTGCTTCGCAGCCAATGGAAATTTAGGTGGCGTTTCGGTGCTACAGTCGTCGGCTTTTTCGCTCAATGGGCAGTTTGATGTTTTCTTATCGAAACATGTCAGTGGCCCACAAGAATTTCAACATCTGTCAGCTAGATTGTCGAGAGGACACGCCTTCTATTGCCGTGCCTATTTACGGCACTAGGTCACATTGTCGCCTTACAGCGGAATTTTCGTCACGAATTAACCACTGCTATAACGACGCAGGAAAGTTACAAATAAGTGCCCCAAATAAGGGCTTGTAGAAGAGCGTATCCTCTCGACGTTGCTAACTAAACGTTGTTGAAATTCATGCCGTCTTTTGAAATATCATTCTTAAAAATGCTGCCCATTATTTGCGCTGGTGCATTTCGGCGAAATTGACAGACGGCCGCAGGGACAGTGCCCCCAAAATTACTGGGTATGAAAACAAGCACATAAAGCGTTTTATGTGCACTGTCTGTGCTCATTGTCCTAGCCCTTGCCGCCTTACGACACGGCAGCAGAAGGAAAGATGTCAAAGAGGACGACGCTCACTGTGATTACCACGAATATTGCCCTGTCAGAATTCATTAGCTCTCACCGAGTACACCAGTGCGCACGATCGGAATGTACATTATAAGTATGAAAAATGTTGCTAGCAATCTAGGAGCAACATGGGGCATAAGAAACAGCTGCCTTTGAAACGCCTGTACTTTGTTGTATATGTTTAGTTCGTGAACAAGGCTACAATACGTCTTTTTGCGCCGGCCCTTTCCGCACTTTGCCGCGGCTGATTTGATGCTATGCGACTTGAAATGGTTCTTGTTATGCAAGAGATACCAGTGTTGACTGCATAGGGGTGAAAATGACTGCTATTTTGCGCACGAATGGGCCCGAGAATAAAAATTCTGTGAGCTATTTTTTAATCGAAGCTCGGTGAACACGTTTGTGTGATATACTATATAGGCATGACATATTTACATGAGGTATAAAAGTTATAAACAAGGATAAGTTGCCTCAGAAAGGCTGGCCAACGTTTCAATAGGAGGATCTACCTTCGTCAAAGGCGGTCTCTTCATCCTCGGCATGTTAGTTTTAAAGCATTACGCGAGAACTCAGCACCCTCTCTATACATCAAAGCAGCGTAAACCGCTTTGTCAGTGATTTTTTTATTCTTAAAGACTGAGAAGGAACGAGGAAGGAAACGTAGACGAGACAAGTATAAGCAGCACTCTTTACTTATCTCGTCCTTTTTTCTTGTGTTAATGTTTTTTAATCCTTTCTATGAACTAATTCAGCCAAGAAGATGCTTCCTAACGGAGGTAGATCAAGAGTTATAAATGCCTGCTGTCATATGAATTTGAGTAAGTGCCCGTGAAACAACAGGTGAATTTAGAGTCCACCTTCATTCCTTTTTTATTATTCAGGACACAAAAAGTTCTATTACTGTCGTGCTTTCTATGTAGTTCCTGAAATGCACGAGGCAGCAAATATAATGCGTGGCATCGTGGCATCGTGGCATCGTGGCTTATCGAAGCGAACATAAAAACCATCGCAATTCCCATGGTGATGAGCAGATTGGGAAACGAATGTGGAGGCACTATGGGTGGAGGGGTTATTTTGGTCTAGCTGCACGTTCAGTTCCTTTACAGTTTACATACACTAACTGCACGTGGTCTCCAAAGGGACCAATGTACGTTAAACAACCCCATGCAGTCAAAATTAATCCGGAGTCCCTACTACGGCGTGCCTCATAATTAGATAGTGGTTTTCGCACATAAAAAAGACATTCAAATTTTTTTCAGGTAGACAAAAAAGAAGCTAGAAAATGAAGGTAACTTTGACAAAACGGCCCCTTGCTTCAGTTACAATTGCAAAAGTTACCCGTGCAAGTGCTCCTCGCATATTCGTTAAACCAGACAGTCACCACCTCTTTGCATGTGAAAGCAGTCTTTGCCCGTTGGAGACAGTGCGTTGAAATAAAACACAGCTGTTCTTGCTTGCTTTCTCGTGCCATTAGCCTTCTATTCTTTTTTGGGTCATCAATGAAATGCCGCGCGCATACGTAGCACGTGTACGTTATCACTCCGGGTGTAAAGGGTATGCCTCAAGACGTAGTTCAACTTTAGAAGCGGCAAAAAAAATGAAATATGGCAATAAGCGCCAAGTACATTTGACGGTGCCGAGCAAAGTTCTTCCCAGAAACACCAGCCAAAGAACTTAAATAGCATGCGGCCGGACGTCACAATTTTCATGGCGGAAAGTCAGGAACGTATTCGGCGCCGAGCCCACACGAGTGGAAAACATGCGAAAGCAACCGACGAAATTCAGTAACGTCATTCGACTAGCTTAGCAGTTTGCCTGTGTTTAAAGATATCTAGGCGCCTCTTGACGTATACAGCTACTACTCTTCTATGACATTATAAAAAAAGCACTAAACACTTCACAAAGAAATAATAAGAAAAAAATTTAATACGGCGAGATCACTTCTAATGGGCACCAAAAAAAGAAACCAGACTACATCAGGGCCTATGGCTCTTAGCTCATTCACTGTGACAGCAGCATTGTTCACCTCTGAAGACCGCCATCCCATTTTGGGTCGCCTGCCTCTTTCCTCAAATAATTGCACCTAAATACTGTGGACTATTGTACAAGAAGACTGGTTATAAGGCCTTTGAAAGGGGGGGGGGGGCAGTGTGGTGGCATAGTTATGTAATCATTTAAAGTAATGATGTAAAACAATGTAAAGTATACTCAGAACTTCAGAGAAAGCTATATATTACGTCGTATCACATCAAAATTTTGAGGAAGATAAAGAAGTTTCTATATCTGCTCTGCGGTTTACGCAACTTCCCCTATATGACATAATAGTGCATGTTGTGTAGTTCTAAATACGTGCATGAACAAAGTTTAGCACTCTCTGGCTCTCTTTATCTTAGTAAGCAATGTTTATATAGTTGGAACAAATAGGTCTATAGAAATTTTTTTCGGAGCTCCTTGGATGAAAGTTGATGCATTCTGTTTCTGTTTAGGGCAGTTGAAGTTTTTACAATTTCAATATAATTAATTAAGACAATGTAGCTACATGATGTTTATTTTTGCATCTTTTCTGTGTTATGATGAGGTTGCTTTGCAGTAAGTGTAACAAGTTCCGGTAACTTGATAAACGGGTCATATTCTCTATCTCAAACTTTAGGCAGGACAGTATCTGTGCACGTCTATCGCCGACGTTGTGGCGTTTGAGATTACCCCCATTTAAATATAATTTTCAGTTCCCAATATTTTAAATTGTTTCTGTAAATCGATGCTTAGGCCACAGGGATTAAGGAAGTTCTTGTGTTAAGTGCTTTGTGCTTTTCAGGCTCCAACGTTTGTTCTGAAGGCTCCGCCTGGGGATCAACCAACTATGAGGCCCCAATGTCTGCAAATTCTGTAACAAGAGAAATCATACAGTGCCACCTTCATTGTCTGAGCAATACTTTTATGGATATTTGCAGGCTTGCCTAAATAGGGCCACCTGGTCACTGTGAATTCTGTGAGCTACTGTCCGCGACGTCGTTGTTGGCAGTGACGCGTTCGCGGCTTGCTTCATTGTTGTCGCAAACTACCTGATCCTTGGCGCACACCCTATTTTGGGCGCGAGACTGACGGTTGATGATTATCATTAACATTTCCGGATCGTCTCCTTTTTCTCACCGAAGCAGGTTTTGCGAGCATCAGAAAGCAGAATTTCACATCCAATACACCACCATCTTGCCAGTAACGATTTCTATGCAACCCACACGTCAACCTTGTCCACTGCAGTATTCCTTGTTCAGCCGCTGAAATGCATGAAATGGTATCACTGCTCGGTCTGTGTGGACCATAAGACCTTGCAATAACTGCCCAGCGGTGTTTTGCAATAGCGGGGTGGTTAACGCGTCCGACTCCCGTATGCACACTGCTGCAGTAATATGGGTTGTGATCCCAGAGGTGGTGGTATCGTATGAGCTTTATTAAGCATGAACTGCTTTTAGCTCCCTTTGTCAGGGACTTTCGAGTGACCTTGAGTCAAAAGCCAGAGTTTTTATCCGGGCAGTCAAAAGTCAAACGAGAATATCCGCGAAAGTTGCAAGAAGGATACGAGATCATCAGGGCAACCAGTCAAGACCGCATTACATGCGCTAGATACTTTCCAAACAAGTTACAAAAAATATTGCTTGCGAGTTCCTCCAAATGTTTGTTCGCAATGCTGCTCAAGCTATAACATCTGTTACGCCGAAATTTTATTTGTCATTTCAAATAATGGACGTTCAAAAGGCAGATGCAGGGCATCACATTTGATTGCCATCTTTTTGCGCTGAGATAGAGTTGCCTGGGCTCTTTTCAACGCCGTGGTCCGCGGCGCGTCCGGCGGGCCAGCAGCGCCAGCATGAATTATGATGTAATGTTTCTTCTGAGGTGGGATGAGGAAACGGGTTGAAAACAGGGGTATTGAGTAGAGGTCATACACTCATTAACTCACAGAGAGGCCTCAATGTGGGCGCACAAGGTTGTGACGGGAAGTAGAAGTAAGGGGACGAAACGCTATCACTGTCTTTCGAGTCACCGCAACGGCACTGCGCCAGGTAAGGGGAGGTATAGGGCAAGATTGGAGTCGGGAGAAGGACAGCCAGGCGCAAGCACTGCCAGAGGGGACAAATTCCACTGAGGCACGCGCCCCGCAAACTGTCAAGCGAGAGACACGGCTGAGAGCTGTACAGCAGCGCGACGCGGAGACGGAGGAGCGGAGAGCCGTGGATGATGTGCGAGGCGGCAAGGTGTGCCCGCCGCCGGCACCGCGGCTGTGCCGCAACAGCGATAGAAGGGACGGTTAGGGCGGAGTGGATGGTAGCGGCGAGAGTCCCCGCAATGGCGCTGCATGGAGAAAGAGGGTGAGAGGATAGGCCAGAATAGTTGATCCTGCTTTGTGAGAGCAAGGTGAGAGCAAGGCTAGCGCCGTGCGCGAGAGATGGCGCCAGGAGCGCGCGCAGCTAGAGCAGCGCGCTGGCCCCTGCTGTGGAGCTGGTTACGGCGAGGCACACCGGCGAGGCCGAAGACGACGCGAAACACGGGAACGGGCGCCAAAGAGCTGCGCTCTAAAAATGCGTCGTCCGGTCCAACGGTACTAAAGCTGAGCAATGAGCATGAGCAATTGCTCATACTCCCCTAAGCGAGCAAACAATCCGATGGCTCATCCCACTCGTAATGCAGAGGCTACAAGCGCTCAGCAAAGTGAAGCGTGCAGTGCATACGTTCATTGGAATCACGCATACAACGTACCAAAACGCGGCTTCTGTTCGAGTGGTACAAAAAAATTGGAGGACACTTAAGCTTCGCCTTCAAGAGTGGAACGCGATAGCGTTTTTGCACCCCGTTCGCAGCGCCCACTCATTCGCTCGGCATGCTCTTGAGTCACACAATGACGAAACGTGCGCCTGAGCAAGCGGAATGAACCAAAGAACTCGGTGCCTCGGAGGGAGAAACGATCTACGCGAGCCAAACGTTGTAACGCGCCATGAAGGCGGACGTGATCATGGGACTGACCCATGGTGAAGCCATTAGGCCACAAATGCCAGCACATTTATCTGGTGCCAAGTTGAACCATAACTGCTTGGCACAAGCGAGGTATGCGTGACGTCACACAGCACGCGAGCTAATCACATGCTGCCGCGTTCGAGTTGGCGTTTTGCAACTGACTTACCTACTTATCTGGCGTGTGTCACATTCTACATCAAGGGAAGCCTTTGAGACGCTGTTAGCACCACTTTCAGGGTGGGCCCACACTCATAGTTTTCCTCATTATATGATGCGTAGATGCTGTGCGACACGGTACCGCCTCGCTAAAGGTCTAATTCGTATGTGAAAAAGTTGTAGCGTTTGTTCACTGGGGCGGAAGAATTCGGCAGAACCTATCTCACGATCACTGTTGACGTCAATTCGTTTAGCATTGAATCAACATTGCGACACAACGGATCGCCACAGTCGAAATAACTTATGTATAAGGCGTATAGTGCAGAGGGACTCCCCTTTCTCGCTTCCCTAAGAATACTCAGCGCCACCTAGCCCCTCCACCGCGAATGCTGCGCGTGACCTCCGAAATGCATGGCGCACCGGCGCGTAGAAACGCCGAGACATGCGTCATGCGGCAACCGGGCTCCTCTATCACGCTTCTCTACCTGGACACACTGCGCCATATTGTGGCGCTGCTGAGAGACCTTCGTTTGGCCTCAGATATAAAAAACGTGGCGCACCGGTACATGCTAACTCTGGCAATTCTGCAGAACCCATGAAATGGAGATTATCGACGTTAATGCAGTTAGCATTGAATCAATACAGTGACACAACGCATTACCACTGTGGAAGCGAGTTACGTATAAGGTGCGTACTGCAACGTTACCGACTCAGTCCCTACAGTGACTTATGTCTGCGCGAAAAGGGTTGATTGAAGAGTGGCACACATGTACAGATTGCCACTTACTCAGTGACCTATGTTGGTCTGACGATTGGTTTTGAACCCTGTTTCCTCAGTACAGCAGCCAATGAGCTGCCAATTCGAACATGAATTAGCCGGTGACCCAAGTAGGCGGAAAAAACTATTAGGGACAAACCAACATGCATACATATATATAGTTAGCGCTAAGAAAGTGCGTCAATCACCGTAACAATGCTAACGCATAGAAAAAAAAACTTCAGCAGTCATGTGGTGGCCATATTAATATCGTCTTCGCTGCCGTTGTCACTGACATGTTGCTTCATTTGTTGAGGCTCTGCTAGATCACGAGCAATGCTGGATAGCCAGCTACATGTATATGCACCGCATAATTTCGGCTCCCACAATGCGTGCTATATGCACAAATTTTTTGCTGCTTTGTTCACCAAGGAAGAAAATGAATATTTTAGTTGTCGGTTCTGTTTTCACATTTGCCTGGTAGCTGGCTATCTAGACTTGTTTGCAAATCTGCAGTGCTACGAGATGGTGCAGCCGGGCTGCGTGCGGCGGACTGTTGCATTACGGGAGTATTTATGTAACCTGAACGATAAGAGGACGCCTCACCGAAAATAAGCAACGACGTTAACGAATGTGATGAAACATAACGATGGCTACGACGACATAGAGATGGAGACAACTAGGAAATTTACGGCTACAATGGTATTATGACTACGATATCAAGAAGACTGGGATAGCTGTTTAACAGTGGCGAGTACACGACAGCGACGATAACGCAAGCGATGTAACCTGACGCCACCGTGACAACGTCGCCGATAACATGGCGATTACATCGGCGCGAAGAAAATGGCTGTACGGGTACGATTGCGTGAAAAAGACAATCTGCTTACGATGGCGATTACCTGATGATGACGGCATCGCGCTACTGCGATCATTTACATGCCTCTACCATGTCGCCTGCGATGGCATCACACATGGCATCGCATGACTGTTGGTTCCTAGCACGCCTGCGGCGTGCATAATTTTCATATTTTCGTATAAAAATTAGGTCGTTGACATTACTATCTCTGGGCCAACAATATTCGGCTAAATAATAACCGCACTGCCTGGTCCTGGCAACATTGCGTACTGCAGCTTGAAAAATTCCCTCTCCCCCCCTCCTACAGGCATTTCCACTCAACTACAAGTGCTGGAAAATTTCCAACGTGGTCTCGTTGTTAAAACCTCGGTAATACAGCCCTACCAATAAAATTCTTTCATGATGTTACACAATCAGATGCTTTTCTAAAGTGATGCAAAAATAAATGTTGTTCATTGCGGTTGTAAATGGAATGTAGCATTTGTATACCAGGTCAAGTAGCTGGCTTTAGATTGTACAGGTGCAAAATAAACAAACTGTTTGACTCGGTACCATTTGCTGACCCCCCGACAAAAGCTGTGTGGACTTCGAAGACGTCAACCGTCAGGCAACAGATGCAGTTGCTGAAAACAGCACCTTGAATAAAGAAAATGAAACTCTTCGGCAAAGAATCAACCTGTTTGAACAGGAACTGCTTAAATGTCAAACCAGCCTTGTAAAAGCGGAACAATACTCGCGAAACAAGTTCCTGGAAATCAAAGGGGTTCTGAAACAACCAAATTAAAGCCTTTCTGGCATACTGAGAAATATAGACGATGCTGTCGGTGGGCCCATATCACATGCTGACATTGATGTGTGCCACGGAGTACCCACAAAATACAGCGAACAAATTTATTCGTACAGCTTCAAAGATGGGATAAGCGTGAAAGAGTGACCAATGAAACTCTGGGAATGGTTTCATCGTCCCAAGAAGCGCAAGAAGGTGTGCGAGAGGACTCGCATATCTACATAAATGAGCATCTCTGTCCATTTATAGAAGAGCTGCTCAGAGCGAGCATCGCACGAAAGTGAACAAGCGCAAGAAAGTACGTGTGGACAAAACATGGGTCCATTTTCACGCACCGCACCGACACTCCTCCTGTACTGTCGATTCAGCGTGAGAGCGACATTGATAAGATTGTTAGCGCAGACACTTGAGTCAGGCTTTTTAAAGCCTAGGTATGCGAACGTCCGCCTGTAGTGGGTTATGGATAAAAACAGCTTTCCCACAGAAGAACCTGCGCATATCATAAGCATCAACAAGGCAAGAAAATTGTTGAAACTTTTCCACTTAAATGCAAAGTCTGTCTTGCGAAAACGGGACGATGTACTGATTCTCTTAGATTCCTGTGATACCCATTTTGATGTGCTGATGTTTACCGAGAGATGGTACAGTAAGGATTCTGAGCATCTTGTGCTACCGGGTTATAGCCATTTCTACATGAGAGCTACTTCTAAATACAAGGCAGTGGTTTGTTACTGCAGAGAAATCTTTCAGGTTTTCAATTATTGCACGACTTCACTTCGAGTACTTTAGACTATGAAAAGGTAAAAAAAATGTTTAGCCGTGTCTATAGACCACCAAATGGCAGTATCCCAGCGTTTCTTATTTTCCTTGGCAATTCGTTTTCGCATCTAAATGAATATAGATATAGGCTAATACCAGGTTCTCATTTCAATATTGATATCCTAAGTGACTCCGGACCTGCTTTAGACTTACTACTGATTTTACAAATGCAATGGTTTTCGGAATGAAATAGCATCTCCAACACGAATTACGACTTCATGCACACCTCTACTAGACATATTTATTGCCAACTCTCATGCCGAAAAGCTATCTCCGAAGTCCTGAGCTCCCACTTAAGCGATGATATGCCCATTGTATTAATGATGGAGAGGCAGCAGCCAAACGAGAAACAACAAGCTGCAGAAATAGAAAATCCCGCGATATTTCAACGCTGACGTTAGGAAATTTCCTAGAGAACGTCAGGCATGTTGACTGGAGCAAAGTAATGGCGATTCGAAATGCAAATGCGCCCTATAATAAGCTCCTAGATCTTTTAAACTGTGCCATCATGCCTCTATTCAAATAAATAGTTTTCATAAGAGTAAAGAATCAAGAAAACCTTGGGTTATTCGACACCTGCTTAATATTATTAGGATCACAGACAAAATGTTGCACGCATTTCTTTATTCTTGAGACCACAGTAAGTTCAAAGAAGTTAAGACATTTAGAAATCAGATTAACAAAGTACTTAGCAAGCAGAAAGAAGAATATTACAGATGCATTTTTTGTATGATTGCATGCATAACAGTGATGTTATCTGCAAGAAATTAAATACAATCTTAAACCAAACGCCTATGTGAAACTGTATTTATCGCCTTGTCCCCGATAATACCACATTTAAAGGGGGAACTTGCGAACCGCTTTAATGACTTTTTTGGACATATCGGTAACACAGGGAACACTTCTGCATTTACGGCGTGCATACCTAGATCTCTGAATTCTTTCTTCCGTCAGCCTCCTTCTATCGCAGAAGTTATACAGGTTTTCAAAGGCCTTACTAACAGCCATAGTCGAGATGCCGATGTCTTACAAATTAAGCCTGTTAGGTATGTGGTAAATCAGATCGCACCTGTCATTTCGTATATATTTATTATAGCGATTTCTACTGCCATCTTTACAAATAAGATGTAGGTAGCTAAGGTGATCGGAACCAATAAAGGTCGGGATAAAAAAACAGTTTTAAGGCAAAAGCCTTTTAAGGCGAAATACTTGCTAGGCTCATGGTGAAGTTTCTGTCAGCAGACCTGAACACCGGAGTGGCCACCGAAGCGTCATAACGCCATATGAAGACATCATCATCATCATCAGCCTAGTTACGCCCACTGCAGGGCAAAGGCCTCTCCCATACTTCTCCAACTACCCCGGTCATGTACTAATTGTGGCCATGTTGTCCCTGCAAACGTCTTAATGTCATCCGCCCACCTAACTTTCTGCCGCCCCCTGCTACGCATCCCTTCCCTTGGAATCCAGTCCGTAACCCTTAGTGACCATCGGTTATCTTCCCTCCTCATTACATGTCCGGCCCATGCCCATTTCTTTTTCTTGATTTCAACTAAGATGTCGTTTACCCGCGTTTGTTGCCTCACCCAATCTGCTCTTTTCTTATCCCTTAACGTCACACCCATCATTCTTCTTTCCATAGCTCGTTGCGTCGTCCTCAATTTCAGCAGAACCCTTTTCGTAAGTCTCCAGGTTTCTGCCCCATATGTGAGTACTGGTAACACACAGCTGTTATACACTTTCCTTTTGAGGGATAGTGGCAACCTGCTGTTCATGATTTGAGAATGCCTGCCAAACGCACCCCAGCCCATTCTTATTCTTCTGGTTATTTCAGTCTCATGATCCGGATCCGTGGTCACTACCTGCCCTAAGTAGATGTAGTCCCTTACCCCTTCCAGTGCTTCGCTACCTATCGTAAACTGCTGTTCTCTTCCGAGCCTGTTAAACATTACTTTAGTTTTCTGCAGATTAATTTTCAGACCCACCCTTCTGCTTTGCCTCTCCAGGTCAGTGAGCATGCATTGCAATTGGTCTCCTGAGTTACTAAGCAAGGCAATATCATCAGCGAATCGCAAGTTGCTAAGGTATTCTCCATCAACTTTTATCCCCAATTCTTCCCACTCCAGGCCTCTGAATACCTCCTGTAAACATGCTGTGAATAGCATTGGAGATATCGTATGTCCCTGTCTGACGCCTTTCTTTATAGGGATTTTGTTGCTTTCTTTGTGGAGGACTACGGTGGCTGTGGAGCCGCTATAGATATCTTCCAGTATCTTTACATATGGCTCATCTACACCCTGATTTCGTAATGCCTCCATGACTGCTGAGGTTTCGACTGAATCAAACGCTTTCTCGTAATCAATGAAAGCTATATATAACGGTTGGTTATATTCTGCACATTTCTCTATCACTTGATTGATAGTGTGAATATGGTCTATTGTTGAGTAGCCTTTACGGAATCCTGCCTGGTCCTTTGGTTGACAGAAGTCTAAGGTGTTCCTGATTCTATTTGCGATTACCTTAGTAAATACTTTGTAGGCAACGGACAGTAAGCTGATCGGTCTATAATTTTTCAAGTCTTTGGCGTCCCCTTTCTTATGGATTAGGATTATGTTAGCGTTCTTCCAAGATTCCGGTACGCTCGAGGTTATGAGGCATTGCGTATACAGGGTGGCCAGTTTCTCTAGAACAATCTGACCACCATCCTTCAACAAATCTGCTGTTACCTGATCCTCCCCGGCTGCCTTCCCCCTTTGCATAGCTCCTAAGGCTTTCTTTACTTCTTCTGGCGTTACCTGTGGGATTTCGAATTCCTCTAGGCTATTCTCTCTTCCACTATCGTCGTGGGTGCCACTGGTACTGTATAAATCTCTATAGAACTCCTCAGCCACTTGAACTATCTCATCCATATTAGTAACGATATTGCCGGCTTTGTCTCTTAACGCACACATCTGATTCTTGCCTATTCCTAGTTTCTTCTTCACTGTTTTTAGGCTTCCTCCGTTCCTGAGAGCCTGTTCAATTCTATCCATATTATAGTTCCTGATGTCCGCTGTCTTACGCTTGTTGATTAACTTAGAAAGTTCTGCCAGTTCTATTCTAGCTGTAGGGTTAGAGGCTTTCATACATTGGCGTTTCTTGATCAGATCTTTCGTCTCCTGCGATAGCTTACTGGTTTCCTGTCTAACGGAGTTACCACCGACTTCTATTGCGCACTCCTTAATGGTTCCCATGAGATAGTCCTTCATTGCTTCAACACTAAGGTCCTCTTCCTGAGTTAAAGCCGAATACCTGTTCTGTAGCTTGATCCGGAATTCCTCTAGTTTCCCTCTTACCGCTAATTCATTGATTGGCTTCTTGTGTACCAGTTTCTTCCGTTCCCTCCTCAAGTCTAGGCTAATTCGAGTTCTTACCATCCTATGGTCACTGCAGCGTACCTTGCCGAGTACGTCTACATCTTGTATGATGCCAGGGTTCGCGCAGAGTATGAAGTCGATTTCATTTCTAGTCTCACCATTCGGGCTCCTCCACGTCCACTTTCGACTAACCCGCTTGCGGAAAAAGGTGTTCATTATCCGCATATTATTCTGTTCTGCAAACTCTACTAATAATTCTCCTCTGCTATTCCTAGAGCCTATGCCATATTCCCCCCACTGACTTGTCTCCAGCCTGCTTCTTGCCTACCCTGGCATTGAAGTCGCCCATCAGTATAGTGTATTTTGTTTTGACTTTACCCATCGCCGATTCCACGTCTTCATAAAAGCTTTCGACTTCCTGGTCATCATGACTGCATGTAGGGGCATAGACTTGTACCACCTTCAATTTGTACCTCTTATTAAGTTTCACAACAAGACCTGCCACCCTCTCGTTAATGCTATAGAATTCCTGTATGTTACCAGCTATTTCCTTATTAATCAGGAATCCGACTCCTAGTTCTCGCCTCTCCGCTAAGCCCCGGTAACACAGTACATGCCCGGTTTTTAGCACTGTATATGCTTCTTTTGTCCTCCTAACCTCACTGAGCCCTATTATATCCCATTTACTACCCTCTAATTCCTCCAATAATACTGCTAGACTCGCCTCACTACTAGACGCTATGAAGACATATTAAGGACAGATTAAAGAATGAAAAAAGATTGACAGTGAAAGTTAGTGAATGATAACGTTATATTAAGGATCGGTAGAAGTTAATAATGACTGGTAGTGCCTAAGAATGACTATTAAAGATTTGTAATGACTACTAATGACTCCGTAATGACCAATATGTCTAATGAGGGCTTGTATTGACCATAATAGATTAGAAATGACTAGAAATGTCTAGTAATGAGTCATCAGCATCATCATCATCATAAGCCTGGCTACGCCTACTGCAGGGAAAAAGCCTCTACCAACTTCTCAAACATCAACCGTGATTGGGCAAAAGTCGTGTCGAAGCGCTGCGTTGCTTACGGTATTTGCCGACCTGTTTGTGTTAAGAAATCTCGACACGAGCCGAGTTTTACTGTTAACGGGTAGCAAGCCTGTTATACTTAGTGGTACAGGCCGGAGCACTTTTCTTTTATATTTCTCTTTTAGCTCCCAAATAATATATATATATATATATATATATATATATATATATATATATATATATATATATATATATGTTAACGGGTAGCGATGAGTTCAATCGGAATGGGCTATGATCTCTCGTGTCTCAATTCTCGCCGGATGGGCGCGTCTTCCAAGAGTAATGAATAGTAATCACTAAAATGACTTCTAATCACTAATGATTGCAAATGACTAAAAATGCCTATTAGTGAGCAGTAATGACTAATGATGAGTGAAACGACTTGTAGTGACTAATAATGTCTATGAAATGACCAGTATGTCTAACGACAACTTGTAACGACTACAATTGATTTGAAATTACTATAAATGCTTAGTAATGATAAGTAATGACTAATAATGAATCAAATGACTTGTAATGACTACTAATAACTACGAAACGACCAATATGTGTAACGACGAATTGTAACAACTACAATTGATTGGAAATGACAAAAAATGGTTAGTAATGACCAGTAACGACTAGTAATGACTGAAAAGACTTGCATTGACTACTGATGACTATGATACGACCAACATGTGTAACGACAGCTTGTAATGACCAAAATTGATTACAAATGGCTAAAAATGCTTAGTAGTCAGCAGTGATGACTAAAAGAAAGAAGAGAAAGAGAAGAGGCAAAGAGAAAGAGGCGAATGATAAGAGGATGAAGAGTAGGCTTTCGCCGTTCACTGCTTAAGAGAGATCTTAAGAAGCCCTGTAATTTTTTTCTAACTATCGTCCAGTGTAAATTTTACCTGTTTTCTAGAAAGGGTTCGAAAATGTGATGTATGCGCAAATTGACAGTTTTTATAGCAGACATGACCATATAACAAGCCATCGATTTGGGTTTAGGAAGCGTCGTTCCGCAGAGTGCTCTTTTACTGCAGAATGAAATTATATTAGAAAACATGAAAAACAAATTCATCATACTAGAGCTATATTTGGATTTTAGTAAAGCATTTCACCCTGTGAATCACACCATTTTGTTGGATAAAATGGAACGACTAGGAATTAGAGGAGTTGCGCTGGAATTATTACGCCCATACATTATGGGTCGATCCAAATATGTTGAAATAGGCAGATACAAATAGCTCATGATAGAGATGGTGTCAGGGGGGCCACAGGTAATTATTCTGGGGCCTAATCCTTCCTCGTTTATATGAATAATACAGTATCAATAAACAAAACTGGCAAATTTGCCGTGTCCGCAGGGGATTGCTCCGTGATTTCTGCGGGGAAAGATCGAGTGCACGTTACTATCGAGGCCGATGCGTTCTCTTCTAGAGTAAACGAATGGTGCAAGACAAATTTTTTCACAATGAACGAAGCGAAATCAAAGTGTGTGTTGTTTCGTACTTTAGGGACATTGGCTAAGGTACCTGTATCCATTATGCTTGGCCCATGCAATCTTTTCACTGGAAAACGTGTGAAAACACTTTGCTTTACATTTCATGAGAATATAGCCTGGAACCAGCACATTCAGTCACCATTGTTTAATTAAGCAAAACAATGGGCCTAATGAATAGGCAGCGACAACATCTCCCAGTGGCAATTAAAAGCTTGCTTTATTATGCCCTGCTCAGCTCATATTTGTGTTATTGTGTGCTACATAGGGGTAACCCTATAGCTGAGAACCTAGACAAACTCATATTAGTACAAAAAAAAGGCCAGTCCGCGCGGTATCAAGTGCTTCCTTAAGAACATACCCCGCCTCTTTTTTTGAAAAACGTAAAATCCTTAAAATTCTAGATTTGTACTCTTATGCTGCACTGTGTTGCTGTAAGAAAGAAGTTCAGATTAGATTAGATGCTTTTCTCGATATTGCACAACTTGAGTAGACACCCGATAACACATCTTTCTTGGTGCCCACCTCTACGGCGCGTTCGTTTTTCGCGCACACGTTATGGCCGACAGAGATTTTAGCATGTAATGCCAACGACATGAAATCATTATGACACACTGAAGATTGACATCACAACGTGAACAAAGGAAGGCATAATGAGTTTATTCATGCAATAAAAACGAAAAAAAATGTTTCTGGGGTTTCTAGGGATTGCATTATATATGTATATTATGAGTACTTAGCCTTTCTCTTTGATTCTACCTTCCTACATGTCCTTAGAGTGGCATGTTTGATTTGTAATGTAATCTTGGTTATATTGTATGTTTGGTACAGTGCTTTTTATTATTGTTTAGTAATGCCGAATGTGTTTCGTCTCCATTACTGATGGGTACCCGGCCGGAGGCCAGTCAAGCTGCAGTGTAGCAGCTTTTTCTCCGGCCATCTTTTTCGCCTTGTGAAATTCCGAAATAAAGTTGCGTTGATTGATTGCTACTACGGGGCTTATTTAGTATAACAAGGCCTCTGACTCGGTTAGTGAATTTCATGTGCTTCATGGGCTCTCAACATCCGGAGTGCATGGCCGGCTTCTGTATGAAAATGAGCTTCGTAAAGCCGTTGCTGAGCATTTCAATCAACCAGGCCATAACTTTGTTTAACTTATACTCTACATTTTACAGTCATTTGCGTCCTGAACGACAAAGAAAATACAGAGAATCACACTTTATCCATACGTTCAACACATTGCAACCAGTAGGCATAAACGTTTCAAAGGGAGCTTTAGAATCTATTCGCTGTGCTAAATTTCAAACTATAGCCAACAACACTTAGTTTGGTTGCTTAGTGGCTTGTTTTCTCTCACTTTATTTCGTTTGTTTAGTTATATATTTATTTCATTTCAGTATGTTTAATTTTTTTTTCAGGAGCACCATTTTCTGCCGCTCCTTTGGGAGATACGATAGCCCACGACCTCCAGCGAAGCAGTTAATAGTGATGTGCTGTGCACATGGCCGTTGACACGTCGGCTGACACACGGCCGTGTCACCAGCCTCGTGCACAGCACTCCTTCGTCCTCCATTGTACACCCTCGCCGTTAACACACTTTCGGTTGTTGCCGCGCGCAATCGCCTTACCACCTCTCCCCATTAGAAGAACCCTACCTACATATATAGTGTGCCGAGGGAAGCATGTGCCGCTTTGAAAAAGACAAGTCTGCTCGTCGAAACGTTGGCTGATGATTTAACCTTGTTCTCGTTTCCTTGATCGTCTTGAATTTCCATCTCCCACCTTCCCCGAATTTTCCCTCGCTATGAGCTTGAAATACACGAAACTATATATGAATGCAAATGACGAACAAAGTGATACATGCACAATAAACAAATGACGTCCACAAGAAAGCTTATTAGAGGAACATCTCTTTTATGCAACTGTAGCAGAGTTACAAGGAGTACATGCGCGAGACAAACATTTCTGTGTATGCTTATGGCCTCTGTGCACGGACGTCACAGAACTCCTAAGAGGCCGCGAAACATGGGCTGCAAAAGCGTTAAGGTTTGAAGCCAAGTGGAAAACTCAAATGTTTTTCCCGTAATTTCGATTTCTCCTTTTATACGTAGCTAAGTGTCTGATGTATGCCTCTTGCAGAAAAACAAGTTGTTCCGACGTTGTTTCTTTCAAGAGATATAGCAGAAAATTTAACTCAACCCGGCGTCTGCGAAACCGAAATTGAGAGTGCCTGTTTCGTGCGAAACGTAAACGTGCACAAATCCAGAAGTTTCTTTATTTCGCCTTAATATTACATGTAAACGAGTAATACTGCCCTGAGATCACTCTCACCATTTCTTCATCTAACAAACGTGAACTCTCACATGCGGGATGCGCCACATTTGAAACGCGCTGTTTACGTTCCGGAGACTCTGTGCGTGCGCAGGACGAGCAGGGGACCTGGATCTGAACAAATTGTACTCCGCTTTCTGTATGACACATTTATACCGTTCCAAATTTTTAACATTTCAGAACACTTAACTGCGTCGCCAATGTACTATAGTAGCGTGGGCTAACCTTGGTTTAACAATTATGGTTACTGTGCTTTCAATGGTACGCTAAGAAACAGAGGCCACGAATGAAGCGTGAGGCCAATTCCTTTGACTTTCGGGTACAGTTCACGGAATATCTCCTCCTCCACCAGCTTCGTCGTGTTAACGCGTACTTTACACATCCGAAAGAGACCTTATTTGATCACGGATCACATAACATTTATTAATTACAGTGTGCCTTCAAGGAAGGTGAACACTCAGTATTTCGGTACATTGCGGCACGAAATATGAAGCGGAGGTTCCTTGTGGCACTTTTATTCATAGCATAACTGCATTATAAGCGAAAGTGACGTGTGACCACTAACTTCTCAGAATAATTTAACTCAGCTTTGAAGAAAGTAGGCGTGGGATACGGCTGCTGTGTGACATATGAAAAAGGCGCTGTCTGACGGAAATGGAGCGATATGACATTTCTCACCCGGTGCTTCACCGGTTATCTACGGCTCATTTTCAGTGGGGTCAGCACAAGCACCCAGTTTCTTTTTGCTCGCTTGTCATGAATGTTTGACGTATGTAGTGGGCTTTTGTTTAAAAACGTTTTTCCCTTAGCGCCTCATTTCCATGGTCTTTTAAGAAGGGCAGTAAAATAGACGAAGTCTTGCGGAAGACATACCACACGCTTCGGGACAGCAATGTTGCGCTTCTTGTGGAAGCAATCTTTGGACGTCAAGTGTTACGTCCAGTTAAGATGCTTAGAGTAACAAGACCTGACACTTCGTCTATTAAAAAATAGTTATTTGTTCTTTTAATAGTAAACTTTTAAAAAAAGTATGTACATGTTTAAATTATCACAATATTTTAATCTCACCTTAACACTCTCTTCGCACTCTCAGTGTCGCATGATGTGCATCAAGTAAAACAATTCTCTTTGTAAGGATCGTGGAGTTGTGGGGAGAGATGGAGAGAAGCATTTGGCGAAATTGGAATATCTCGTGATCGTGATTAAATGATAATGATGGTAATGATAATACAAATTCTGTTTATTCTACCTACTGCTTCAGGTCGACGGATTCATCGCCTCGGCATTCAACCTGTTGGCGAACGACCTTTGTGGTGAGAAGCAAAACGATGGCTTGGATATGTCAGTGCGATCGGATATAATACTATTTTGCACGATGTCAGCGTCAAGCATGACGTAGGCAGTGCGTTCAGTACCCCTTTCATGCGCACTTTTATTATATCAATGAAGAAAGATTAAAGTATGCCGAGAAATGCCTACAAAAACGGCTGACTCTTTCAAAATGAGATAAATTACTGTAGCCGCCTAAGGAGACCTCGAGAAAGGCTGCCATTGGAACATATATCTGGAATAAAGTAAGCAATAAGTTAACCAATTTTAGTTAATTAGTGCCCTGCCGCATGAACTCTCTTATATATTTGCTCAATAGCCACCCTGTTGGAATGCACGTTTAAAACGGGTTTTAAATTGTGTGCTCTGCTAAAAAAATTGCCTTACAAATTGTGTTTCAAATGTAGGAGCCCAATTCTGCTAATACGATTAGTTTGAAAGCTTTCTCTGTTTAAATGAAAAGTGGTGAAGGTCATTTCAACTTTGTTGCATAGAGCAAAAATAAAAATTGTCCTGTGAAGTGTTGCTAAACAAAATTGGCTTACGCTCGCTACTGCCACCGTTGTGATTTCAGGTAACAGACTTTATGATGACGCGGATTGCTTCTTGTTTGCCATTCGTACTTATCTTCGCCTTCACCTCACGATCTTCGAGTACCCAGGAGGGCCTCTCTTCATCGGGCCTGTATGAGGAAGAAGTAGAAAACTTTTGCTATCAGAATGCTAGTGAAGTAAGATAACTCTTCTTTCTTTTGACTACCTCGAACTTGAAAAACTTGACGAGCAACTATGAAACGATAATATTAAATATATTCAGCATATCGTTGCATGTACATTGCTTACTGCGTTCAGCATGGTGATAACTAGTGTTCTATTACAGGTTGTGATCAATCAGTGAATATGGCACTGCACTACAATTGGTACCATATTAGTCTGTGTATACAGTTTTACCAGTTACATATTCTTACCCAATACGTATTGTCTCTCTGCAGGATAGGAAATATATACATTGAAAAACAAATTTACCTTGCCTAATCTTTCTATTGTCTCTCTGCAGGATAGGAAATATATACATTGAAAAACAAATTTACCTTGCCTAATCTTTCTAGAGTGGTAACCACCATCTCTATTTCATATTTCCGCTGTATTCTTACAGGTAGTAGATATTGCCGGTAAAATTTACGTCATAAAACAGAACTTCAATTCTTCCTTGCCGCCCAAATGCGATTTTGCAGAACGTGCGGTAAAAATAAACGAGACATTTTTCAACTATACATTGGGTGCGGTATTACCCTATCTGAAAGGACACCTGTGAGTATATTCAGCCACATTTTTCTCAAGCATGAACGAATGTACGTTGCGGCATATTGAGGGATCTGTATACCCTAGTAGTCTTTCCGCTGTAGAAGGGCGTATATGATGTATTGGTGCTGTTTTACTATATACTCCAAAATTTTATATTGGTAAGTACGGGCGATTTCACCCACTGCATTCCTATATATACGCCACCCCCTTGTGCGGAGAGCAAACCAGTAGAGATAAAGCCGAGACACGTTTTACAAACGGCATTAAAAATGTTCACTTGTTTCTCTCTCTCTGCAATCGTTACGGTTAATTTAGCGTTGAGTTCATAACTGTGCAGTAGCTGATGTTGGCGAGCAATGGTTCGAAGAAATTGCCCTGTAATCCAGGTCGCAAAGTACACGCAAATCACCTGGAGGCTACGGCTGCTGGCTTTCGACTGGAGCCGAGTGCAGATGATTTATTCATACAAGCCCTTTAACTCCTACGTCACCGCACTGGATAAACGTTCGCGGCCACACTCACCAAACCGGAGTCGCCAATCCTTCATGGTTCCTGTGAACAACTATCTTAATTTTTAAAGCTTAACTGTTACACATAGCTGATCGAGTCACAATAGAAGATAGAGTCAGCTTTATTCTTTTACATAGGGAGCCATTGGTGGGAGGCACTTCCTACGTACTCTCTAGTGCTGCGAGCTCGCTGGCGACACCAACACTATGCACTGTCGCATAGGGACACGGATGTATCTGCAATTTATAAGTTCCCTTTCAACAGACACCGCCAAGAGAATAAATATTTAGAGGAGTCATTGTGCAGTGCAAAGAGTAAGGTCAGTAAAGAGATAAGCGGTATCTTTTGTCTTACTTATTGGACATTTCCAATACGCCCGAATAAAAAATGAAGTTGTCACTGTGCGCTGGTGATTGCTACTAGTTTTCGTTTGGTTGTTACATAAATTAAACAGGCCCAGTTATATGGAAGTGTTCCGCGAAAAGTTAGCGTTCAAACAGCGTACAAGGAAGTTGTAGATGCTGAAGTATACGTTGCACGCGTGTGCCCAAGTTCGACACACACTATATATAGTCCTTGGTGCTGTGCAGTCAATACTAATGAAGTATGCAGCTAGTTAGAAAAAAAATTCATGTGCGCTCCCTTATTTCTGATGTGCTAATTTTGGTGTCCATGCACCCGCACCTCAGCATGTTGAAAAGGTCGATGTATTTCAAGTACCCTGATTTCTTCTTCAAGGCACTGTGTATGAGTAGCATGATTGAGAAAGTCGAGGACTACGTGGCGTGTGCTCTTGTCGGTCGTGCTGAATGAACATATTCGAAAGGAAACAAGCATAAAATATATATTATTGTATACGTATTTCTATATGTTCTATATATGTATCGAATAGTAATTTCATGTGTGGCTGCTAAACCCCTACGGGTTTCATTTGTAACTTGTTGCTACAGTCGGATAGATGGAAATCTTGTCTTTAATGATTTATTTACCGGTTGTAAGCACTTGTGATGTGCAGACGATGGAAGTTGGTGTCGGTGTGTTGTGGAATCAGACTAGAAATAATGTTCGAGATGGAATGAATGGCTCTACAAGTCATCTCGACAAACGCAAATCTCTTTTGAGCGGTCGCGAGACGGGTCGTATATCATAGAGGGAATTAGAAAAGGGGGACTCCAATATGTCAAGCGGCATGGGATTGGCAACATCCAAATCCCCGGGCATAATTGCCCGCTTCGGTATTCCCCGTCAGCCTTTTCTATCTACCATTGCAAATACCAGGTTAAACTCCCAGATTGAGATTCTATATGCCGAAACTATTGCCGCTTAGATAATTTTACAAGAATTCTATTAAGACGAGTATTACTGTCTTACTTTGAAGGAACAATATGTTACAAAATAGGTAATTGGGAACAGCAAAGGCGTTTGTTGTTAATTCGAGTACGCTGTTTTAGCAATTTGCTAAGGAGTGACAGCAAGGGATACAGACAGGCGATACAGGCAAGCGCTAACTTAGGAAACCTATTCATTTGCAAGAAGACAGGGAATATAAATGCATGAAGTCGCCGGAAGTGCCCTCGTGGCAAGGTCTTGACTTTTAAGGGACACTAAAGGCAAATACTAAGGCGACTTTGAGTGTTTAAATGCCATTCCAGAAACCTCTGAATGCTCGTTTCGTGCCAGGAAAAGACTTAGTTTACGAGAAAATTGCATCTTAAGGGTTCGAATACCTTTATAGCAGTTGACACCTCCCATCAACAAAGCCGGCAGTGGTGCCGTTGCATGCGCCATCACCGCCATTTGCTGCCGTCAGTGAGTAAAACGGCGCCCGACAGACGGCGGTACGGTTTTGTCTTGCGCAAAACGCAAGCGTGTGGCCTTGGAGCAACCGGGTGGATTCGCCGATGCTGCTGGTTTTGGTTTGAGTGTACCAGATAAGGTTGAGTGGCCGGACAGCGTTCCTCCGCTCAGACGCCACGTGTCGAAAAATTGTGCGAGGGCGGTACGAGCGAATTGGATTGGGACGGAGACGCTCTCCGCGGCACATTCAACGTGCGTTTGTTGCAGGCGTCGAGGCAGATTGCGTATAGCGCACTCTTAAGATGTGCTTTATTTGCACTGCAAATTTATGCTTAGACCATTTTACCGAACATATGTATTTGAAACATGATTTATACAACTCGACGTTTTCAATGTTGCAGTCATTACGAAGTGCGTCGTCTGCTAGCGAGCGAGCGTTCCTCACGCGGATGCCCTGTTTTTGTTGTTAATAGCTTGTACAGTATATTTCTTTAAATGTCTTTATTTGTTTGGAGCGCCCATGGATCTCATCGCCTGTTACCAATTGTAATTTAGCTAGTGAACTGCTGCTGTCTACAGCAGAGATTTATAAATGTAGCAGTAAATTTTGTGAGAGCAGCCATCGATCTGCAATTTGACCTTACGTAAGAAAATATCAAGGCGTCGTTTCACGCCCGCTTCTTGTTGGCGGAAGATTAAACAGCACGGATAATAATGGAAGAAAACAATATTATAGAGAAAAAAAACCAGGCTCATTAGGTGCATGGCGCTAATACATATATATATATATATATATATATATATATATATATATATATATATATATATATATATATATATATATATAGTAGGTAAAGAGGAATTTTTCAGGCTACCTGGCCAACGGAAAGAGCTTCGGCGGTGCTACAAGGTAAACCGAACAAGTATTTGATTTAAACAGTTTCGACCGGTGGACCGATCTTCATCAGGGTATACAAGAGAATGGTGGTTCGGCGCTGATAATATATATATATATATATATATATATATATATATATATATATATATATATATATATATATATATATATATGTATACATACATATTGCACACTAATTCAACTGTTTTTCACTTAGTGACACTGAAGAGCTGAAGAGCGTCACATAGCCAAGAAAGAGTTACATTATTTCCATGCAAATTTGTGCCACTCACACCCGCATGCCGGTGTCGAGTGATGGTTGTCTGATGTTTATCATTCCGCGCTGGTCCTGTGTGTTTCCTTCTTCGTACGTTGTCGTTTCTGCGGTTACATAATGCACTGCAATATCGACGACCAACTAGCCCACCTCTCCCTTTTAAATATGTTAGTCATCAAGCAAGTACTTGAATGTCCGACAGAGTCTCTAATCGTGTCCTGCATTTATATCAATTTCTCGACTACTAAGGCTCTGTTCGTGACAATATCGATGCCTCAGAGACTATCAAGCACTAATCTATCACTTTATCTTAATTTACTATTTGATTTTAGTGTCCCTTTAAAACCTACGTCATATCGGCCCTGCGGAAGATCAGTTCTTTACAATAACCTATCAAATGGTAACTTGACGCATCATGTGCCTGGCCTATCTACCATTTCGGCCAATAGAATTTTTTATTAACCTGCCTTCATTCTCGGAAATTACATCTGCATCTTGAAATTCCAGAGGATATCCACACTGTCTGCATTGAGTATAAAAAGAGTACTGCCCTTCGGTTTGCGCATGTTATTGATGGTGTCTTCTCAAGCAATTATTTAGGCATCTAGTGTACGGGCCGATGTGGTATTTGCAGAAACTCAAAGAGATCCGATGAACAACGTGTTCAAAACGTAGCTTTTAAATGAAGTTAAAAAGAGTAGTGTTACCTAGACTTGATGAAATACTGCGCTGGAATGCCGCCTAGATTTGATGGATAAAGCAGTCCAATGCCAATGACCTTCTTTAACGAATGCAAAGTACGCCATTAATGAACACATTTCTGTTGCTGAAAGTTTGCTTCAAAAACAAACTCTCCACATTGAAGCGCGTACTGACGGGATACATAAAGTAGGCGTAGTTCCAAACATTCACAAGATACTGCATAAATTTCGAAAGATAAGTCGCACTCAGTTAGCCATTGTGTTTCTGCCACTGACAAGCATGTCGCTTGGAAAAACAGAAGCATACCGAGAAAACATTGTAAAGTGTTCTCCTAAGAATCTAGGTATGTCGATTGTGTCGTGCCATCAGTATATAACATGCCTATAAGCTGCATCAAATAGTGCATCGGGCAGTCCGCTACATGCCTCAATGATCGTTTTAGGGAGTGAATAGCAGCGTGCAAAAATCCAAGGTCGGGTTCTCGCTACACTGTTTGCAGCATATGCGGGTCACAGCCGAAATTGCTCGTAGCTGATGTAATTTCAATGAAAGAAGAGAGGCCAGTAGGAAACAATATTTAGGCCAGGAATAATTCATGGGCTGTGAAGATAACACGACGCCTCATAATCCGTTGGTTAAACTTATGGGGAAAAATTTAAGTATCGTAGGCGCAAGTTTAGATACGCTAGAAAGCCATGGTTGCCTGAAATGAGCACTGCCAGTGAAATCACGCGCATATATTTGTCAGTCCTGTTTCCGATGAACATGTGGTAAAAGTTGGTGCTTCCGTCTCTCTGCTCCTCTTAATTCGCTGCCTCTGAACTAATCTTCATTTTGCAGTATTACTCTTTCACCACTACGAAGCCACATTCTTACCTTTTGTCACTTCTGTAATATTTCCATGAGAAGTTTTCTCACTGTGATTTCTCTTATTCAGCGTGAAGTTCAATACTTCGTTCGTTCTTTCGAAAACGGGAAACCACACGGAGTACAACGGCATGACATACAAATATACAACGTGTAAGTAAGCTTCCAGGATCCCTTTATCGTCCTCTCAGCTTATATTCTGTGAAGGAAGTAAAATGCCATCCATTGGTTTGTGTCACACGTAACTTCATTAGCATCCCTAACAAGGAGAGTAGTTCTTGCATGAATGCTTTCATTTACGCCTTCATGGCGGCATACTATTGAGGCCACAATGACTGTTTTGCATATGTGCTCTATAATTCGGGAGTGTTTTTCGTAATGTAGAAAAAAAGCTAATTTACTCATCAATTACCAAACAAATACCAAGTAAAGTGCCAGTATTTAAGCAACACTTGTTTCGCCTCCTCGTGGAATACAACAAAATATCGCAACCTCTGGTAATCTTCAACTAAATCATCTTTGGCACGCGCACCGGACGCGTGCATTTCGAATTTCATATGTAACCTTCTGCGTCAAAGCAATAACAATGAATGCCATAAAGAGCGGGCATTGTTTACATTCAAGCATGAAAAAAAGGCGCAGATTCGCCCGAAAGGTGAAGAATCGATTGCGACAGCAAATTAATAGACAGCTGTACGAAGTAACGATAATAGTTTTATCGGCCAAATAAAATTGGAGAGAGATAGAATGACATTTCATAATTGAAAAAAAAAAGCAAAGTCTACATGTATTAAAAAGTAACCTCAGTGGTTTTTCAGGCGAGGAGCCTAGATTAGGTGAATTGTTTCGCTCCTTAATAGATAGAGCAGCACATTCGCTTACTAACTCAATTAACAAGCTTGGTGTTGGCCCGCACAAACAAACATGAACACATCACTCTCGATGAGCGCGGACACTCGCGGTCAAAACGTTGGTATGAGCAAGTGCCGCAGCAGCAACGAGAGAAGTTACCTTCGCGTTGTCTATCGATTTAATTCGATTCAATTCAATTCAGCTTTATTCAACATCTGTCAGATGTTTGGAGCACGGACAAAAAGCCTGAAAAGGCTTGGCTGGGCCCGTGCACCATATTGCAAGGGCGGCGAGAAGACAGCGCGTACGAAGGCATGTGCCGTCTGCAGAACCCCTTAAAGATACGGCGCGCGCGGCCGGGCGCGGCCGTGAACATTATGCACTTGTTGGCGGAGTCTAAGCCGCCCCCCTCCATCCCTCGCTCGCTGCGTCCCCGCTTTCATCCCTATCGCGCACGAGGTTGAGCCGCGATCGTCGCGCCCCATTGCGTGTAGTCGCGGAGTACGCAGTTGCTCCTGGAGCACAACGACGTCCTTGCACCCTCGCTCCTTCTCATCCCTTCATGGCCGTTCGCGCTACGGAAGCCGGTGCGTTTGCGCTCCGCTTTCCTCCTCGCGCGTGCCGGTTTGAACCACGATCGTCGCTTCCCTCGCGCGCATTTATTTATTTATTTATTTATTTATGATACCCTCAGGGTCAACAGACATTACAGAGGGGAGTTGTAGAAAACACATAAAAACAACAATATCTTAAATACAAGAAGCAGCACACAGTTTCTAATTATGCGGTAGTAGTTATGAAGAGGCGAAATACATGTTACAAAAATGCTATATGTATACAAAGGAGCAGTCCAGTTTTTCTAATTATACAATAATAGCTATAAAGAGGCAGGCAAAAACAAGATGTTACAGAGCATTGGTTAATGAGGTCACAAATTTTTCATGATCTGAAATTGTTACTACCAATTCGGGAAGGCAATTCCAATCATTTGATGTGCGTGGAATGTAGGAATGTAGGAATTATTATTTTACACAGCGGAATGCCAACTTTATCCAAGCATGATCCAAACGGTGGGAAACGTAATGAGGAGGAAGTATTAGTAAATCACGCAGGTAGGGATGATTATACAGTTTGTGAAAAAGGCTTAAGCGAAGCATCGCACGTCGAGAACCGAGCGTAGGTAGATTAAGGTTAGCTTTCATTACCGTGATGCTCGCGATTCGACTGTAATTAGAGAGTATAAAACGGACCGAATTATTTTGCATCATTTCAAGCGTATGTACCAAAGTATTATAATGCGGATCCCAAAACGAAGCGGCATATTCTAACTTAGGGCGAATGAGTGTTTTATATAGCAGTAGTTTGAGAGACGAAGGTGATTTTGGAAATCTACGACGAAGCTATCCGAGCATGCGATTAGCGTTGCAGACAACATGAGAGATGTGAGTATCCCATGTTAGATTGCTACTGATGTGAACTCCGAGGTACTTATATGAAGATACGCTGTCGAGTAGGGAATTATTTAAGTGATAAGTGGGTAAACTAACAATCTTTCTAGACACTCGCATAAATTTGCATTTTTTAATGTTTAGTTCCATAAGCCATGTAAAGCCACTCAAAGACTGCGTTAATGTCAGCTTGAAGAAGAGCGGCGTCATTTGAACTTGTTATTTCTCGGAAAATTACGCAATCATCGGCAAACAAATGAACGGATGAGGAAACGCAGGATGGTAAATCGTTAATATAGATGAGGAAAAGAAGAGGACCGAGGACTCAGCCCTACAGTACACCAGAATGAACTTTGCATTCTTCAGAATTCGCACCGTTTGCTGAAACAAACTGAGAACGGTTAGCAAGAAAACTTTCAATCCAGATTAAATTACAGGGATGGAGCTTAAGTAGTCGTAATTTATAGATCAGCAGTTTGTGACACACCTTGTCAAAGGCTTTAGCAAAGTCAAGGAAAATGCAGTCAGCCAAGGTCCTATTGTCAAGAATGGTGTTTAGTTTGTGTACAAAAAGTGTTAGTTGGGTTTCACACGAGTATGATTTGCGAAATCCATGCTGTGATGGTGCGAAAAATGAATTCGACTCCAAAAAAGTAGCAAGATGGGAAGCCAAGATATTCTCTAGTATCTTACAAGGTATACTTGTGAGCGAAATCGGTCTGTAGTTTAGAGGGGAATGCTTATTTCCTGATTTATGAATTGGAATTACCTTCCCTACTTTCCACTCGGATGGAAGAAAACCATCGTGCAATGATTGCTGGAAAATTTTAGTTAAGATGATTGATGCGTAAAAAACTGTGCTTTGAAGGAATTTCACATTAATGTGATCACTACCAGGCGCAGAGGATGGTTTTAGTGACCTAATGATGCTCGCGACACCATCATACCATCATAGCTGATAATGAGAGGGAACATTACATCATGGTCATATGGTCGTAGGTGGGGCGGAGTGGAATTGCTAGGTAACGAGAAGTGTTTTGCGAAAACTTCATTTAGTACTCCGGGACAATGGTTGGCTGGTATAGCGTCACCATTAACGTCACTGAGCGCTATTATATTATTGTCTTTAAGATTAACCGTGTGCCAAAATTGTTTAGGGTTAGTTTTAAGCATACAAGGTAATGTGCTGCTTAGGAAGTTATCTTTATTGTCTTTTAAGGCTTGCGCGTACTCATCGGCAATCTGTTTGTAGGCTGACCAACGAGCATTGGTACGGCTTAGTTTAGCCGATTTAAACAGGCGCTTTTTTTATTAGACACGCCTTTTAGCTGATGATTATACCATGGTTATTTTTAGATTAGAGATGATCGTGTAAATAGGAATGATCCTATCTGTTTATTCAATCACTTTATTAACAAAGATACTCCAGTTTGACTGAACGTTACGGCATTCAAATTCACGCAAGTATTCATCAAGGAACACTGCGAGTTCATTATTATTGAAAGAAAGTCAGCCTTGTTATAATTTCTTAATGTCTTGATCTTTTTAGGCGGTTTAGGTCACTCGAGGCAAACTTTAAATGAAAGTAGGCAATGATCGCTGATACCTGGCAAGCATGTTAGGTCGGAACTAAGTTCGGGTCGGGTAGTAAAAACAAGGTCAACTGTATTGGAAACAGGCGTAGTTATTCTTGTTGGTTCCTTAACGATTTGGGTCAGCGAAAAGATATTGCACAATTCTAAGAAGTCTTGCGCCATAGAGGAGTTAGGATACACGGTGGGGGGATCATTGTACCACGTAATATTTGGCATATTAAAATCAACAAGCAAGACAATTGGCACTGTGGTGTGACGAAAGCAAACACTATGAATGGCATCGTGCAAATCGCTCACAAATGTTGCAGTGAAATTCGGGGGGCGATAGAAGACACCTAGATAGAAGAGTTGGGACACTCTGTGTATAACTAATGCAGGAAAGAGCTATACATTGTGCCCACACTACAAAGCTGTTTTTCTGTTGTAGATACATAAAAATATACGATGAAAAAAAACCTACCTACACATTCGTACTGCTATCCAGGTAAAACGTAGCGTCTGAGACGCAAATACGTTCTAAGAAGGCATTTCCCATAGAGCTCTGCATTTTGATTTGGTTAGCAGCAATGTCCATCTATACATGCTAATGGTGTGCTTTAAATATTTTCAGTTGAAGATCCAAAGCTCAGAAAGCTTATGTACTTGTCTGCTACGAATAGTTGTATGATATTTGTCGACGACAGAAACTCTACAGAAGAAACAGCACGTAAGTCAACCGATTCTTCTAGAGTAACTTTTGGTGAAGAAATAACCCGCAAGTGTACGCATTCAGTAAATATAAACGAGCACAACCCCGAACAAGGACGAAGAAAGAGGACGGCACAAGCGTTCGTCCCGTCCCGTTTCTTATTCTGTGTTCCAATTTACGCACCATTATATTTATTCAAAATGCACCAACAAGTCTTTCACCAATAAAGGAAATGAGAATGATTATATGTAAGGTAAGGCGAGACAAATTCTGACAGAGATTTTCAATTTTAGGCTGACTTTTGGTTTTAATGATCATGTCAAAAAACAAAATGGGACCTTTTCATTGGCCCTTGCTCTTTTGGTGTAAGGATATTACTACAACATAATTTTACAACGCATAAAAATGTCGCAGTTTCTCCCCCGTGGCAAAGGAAGCATCGATTGTAATAAAACATTATTAGACAGCTATACAAAATAAAGATAGTAGCTTTATCAGTCGTATAAACTTCTGAAACGTTCGGTAACCAACGAAAAGAACAAGCATGGGGCCACCTTCATACAGGCATAGATGAACACGTCTCACCCGATGGCCACAGACACTCGCTGTCAGAACGCAGGCGTGAGGAAAACAGCAGCAGGAGCAGCAGCAGCTAGCGAATTGCCCTTCATGCTTCCTCTCACTACAATGCAAAGTACCCGCCATGGTTGCTTAGTGGCTGTGGTGTTGGGCTGCTAAGCACGAGTTCGCGCGATTGAAGACTGGCCATGGCGGACGCATTTAGATTGGGGGGGGGGGGAGGAGGGGAACACCCATGTGCTTAGATTTATGTTCACATTAAAGAACTCCAAGTGGTCCGAATTTCCGGAATCCACCACTTTGCGGCGTGCCTCATAATGAGAACGTGTTGTTAGCACGTAAAACACCATAATTAATTTTTTATGAAAAACTCAGCAACAATAAGACAGAACACACGAACCTATCAGCCATCAGTGTGCCTAGACCGCTTACCCGACTGTGTACCTTTACGCAGCGTTGCCGCTGCTGACAGCTGCCAATCGCTGGAAACCAATAACTAAGCCTGGCTAGTACACTCTAACTAGGCTAGCTGGCTCTCGCTTCCAAGGGCAACACTTTTTGCGATTCCGCCGTCGTTTGTAAGAAAGTTCCTATATTCGCCCGCATTATTCAAAACGGCGCAGTGACATTACTCCTAAATTTAAAAAAAAATTCCCGACGCTGTTGGTAGCGATAAGCAAACGCGCTAGACAGGCGAGCTGTTCCGCACAGACGACTGCAGCTCCAGATGCGCTGTCTGCCTACTAGTCGAATTCGGGTTAAGGATTTACTTTTATTATTCACTGCATGCTTGGAAGAAGTATTCAAGCTATTAAACTGGGAAGGCTTAGGAGTAAGGATCGACGGCGAATATCTCAGCAACCTTCAGTTTGCCGATGACATTGTTCTATTCAGCAACACTCCAGACGAGTTGCAACAAATTCTAGAGGACATTAACAGAGAGAGCGCAATAGTGGGATTAAAGATTAATATGCAGAGGACAAAGATAATGATGAATAGCTGGACAAGAGAAGAATTCAGGATCGCCAGTCAGCCTCAAGAGTCAGTGAAGGAGTACGTTTACCTAGGTCAGTTAGTTACAGGAAACCCTGATCATGAGAAGGAAATTCATAGAAGAATAAAAATGGGTTAGGATGGCATACGGCTGTCATTGTCAGCTCCTGAGTGGAAGCTTGCCATTATCATTGAATAGGAAGGTATAATCGGTGCATTTAACCGATGCTGAGATATGGGGCAGAGACTTGGTGACTGACAAAGAAGCTTGAGAACAAGTTAAGGACCGCGCTAAGAGGCGATGGAACGAAGAATGCTAGGTGTAGCGTTAAGAGACAGAAAAAGAGCAGTTTGGATCAGAGAGCAAGCGGGTATAGCCGATATTCTAATTGACGTCAAAAGGAAAAAAAATGGAGCTGGGCAGGCCACATAATGCGCACGTTAGACAACTGTTGGACCATTAAGGTTACAGAATAGATACCAAGAGAAGGGAAACGCAGTCGAAGACGGAAGAAGACTAGGTGGAGCGATGAAATTAGGAAATTCGTGGGCGCTTGTTGGAAGCGGTTGGCGCAAGACCCGGCTAATTGGAAATCGCCGGGAGAGACCTTCGTCCTGCAGTGGACATAAAATAGGCTGATGATGATGATGATTTACTACTGTGTGCCGCCTTTCATGCCAGGCATTTTCCATTGTCAGCCTATCAAACATTTCTTGTCTGAAGCAAATTGCAGGAAGTTTTTATACCACCCGTAAATGGCGAAAGTTGCGAGCTCCTCGATTGGTAGGATCGGACTGGCGGCGAACCAGCTCACCGGTTTTGCACCACCGTGTGTGCAAATCTCATTATGAGGCACACCGCAGTAGGGAGTCCGGAAAGCCCCCTGAGGTTCTTTAACGTTCAGCTAAATATAAGTACACGGGTGTTTTCGCATTTCGCCTCCATCGAAATGCGACCGCCGTGGCCGGTATTCGACCCAGCGACCTCGTGCTCAGCAGCCCAATGCCATCGCGACTGAGCAACCACGGCGGGTGTCACCTTGCGTGCAATAGCCATTGCCAAGCGCCATGGAGCGATATCGACGCTGTAAATGGCGGCGATTATCCGATTGACGCCGCATGCTTTCCAAACCTCTTAGGAGACTGCAAGGTACGGATGCTGGTGCATACAGCGGTACGACTGATCGCATACGAAATCGCATACAATCAGTCATCTGCGATTGCGTATCGCTCGTGCGCTCGTGTCCGTGTGCTTCGTGACTAGCTGGTTGTTTTCGTGTCTTATTGCGCTAACTGCCATTACCGCACCGTGTGTCTCGCGCTTCAGCCGCAGTCAAGTACGTCGCATGACGGCGATCTACGCAATCGCACGGTAGCGTGAGCGCTTGGGCGGATGGCGCGGATAAATTCAAGAATTCGAAGACCCGCACTATGCGAACGTGCGGCAGTTGCATCTTTGTCAGGGAATCGATGCACGCTCTCTAATCGGTGAAGAAGCGCCTTGCCCCACTGGCACACAATTATCACGCTGGAAGGCATGCTGCGCAACACTAACAGATGCATTCGTGTTACTGCGAAGCGAAACGACACCGCATAGGGAGAAGAAAGTGAACAGTTTCTTGTGCGGCCGTTAAAAATGCAGGGGGATGACTTTTCATTTTTATAGAAGTTGTAAACGTAGCCTGTGGCAGTAAGCATTACTGCTGTCCGTGAGCCGGATTATTCGAGGCGGCGGACATTACTAGCATGCGAAATCGAAACACATATTCAACTAGTGAACAAAAAGTCACTATTTTACTTTATAATTATTTGCATTACGACCGATAAGGCAATTTACCAATTGTAGCCGGTGAGCTTGCAGGGCCTATGCACTTGAAATGCATATTCAGGAGGACACGCGATTCATATTTCCCAAAGTGTGCAACCGAATACATTGTTGTTCCAGTTACTTTTGTGCTTCAATGTATAAAAAATTGTTTTGTTAAAAAAAGGCAACTGGAAGAATGGTACGTTTTTACGGCAAGTTGATGGCACATATTTCAAAATTGGCGTCGTTGTGGAATTTCGTTCCAAGTTGATACACCTTGCAAACGAGCCGGCTACAATTCGTAAATTACAGTACGTGCTGTAAAGCAAATAATCCGAAAGCTAATTAGTCGATTCTTGTTAATTAGTTGAATATGTGTTTCGATTTATTATGCAAGTAGTGTCCAACTCTCTGAATAATCGACCTCAAGGACCAGCTCAAGGGTATTTGAGAACTCTAGCGAGGCATCTGGCAATTAGTGCATAAGCAAAATCATTTGTGTTTTCTGCTGAAGTATGTATTCAAGCTCAGGGGAACGGCGACATTCGGGAAAGACAAATAATTTTTTTAGCTTTTACAGATAAAAAGTTTGTTCCCTTTTGGAGTTGTTTTCATGGTTCACAATTTCAGGGTGCCAGCTCCTGTTGCCAGCAGCGTTTGCAAACTGGACAATTCCTGAAGATTGCGAGCAAGTCTATCGAGAAAATTGTCTTGGAAACGTGAATCTGACAGTGTACCAGCCGTCCTGTCAAGGCCTCCCCGAAATAACGGTGCCGGAGTTCTTACAAATGTTGCCTAAGCCGCCTGCTCCAAAGCAATGATTTATGAGAAAAAGAAAGACTCAGTTGAGTGATGCCCTGAATACATTGACTCTGTGACGAGAATAAATACTCTACAATAGTCATTCCTTTCTTGCTCATAACGCTTAGCAGTTTAGTCCCCATCGGACGATAAAAGTCTATAACGCGAACCATTACCAAGATTCAGTTCTTCAGTCACCATCACTCTAAACTAGTTTAGTGCTTCTTTTTAGTCTCTCTTTACGGCAACACGTGAAGACGCCAACTTCGGTAGCTCTCTCTCTCTCTGCACACACACAAACACACACACACACACACACACACACACACACACACACACACACACACACACACACACACATATATATATATATATATATATATATATATATAACCCACAACCTTCGCATTTCGCGTGCGATGCTCTACCAACTGAGCTACAGCGGCACCGCTTCCCCATCCACTTTCTTGGGTATTTATGTGTCCTAGTAGAACCCTGGGAGAGTTATGCAGGGTTCCATTTCGCACGCGAAATGCCAAGATTGTGGGTTCGGTTCCTACCTGCGGCAAGTTGTTTTTTCATCCACTTTAATTTCCATCAATTTATCGTTTCTTTATGTCGTTTATTGAGCACAAGTAATCTTCCCTATGTTGTCCTTGGTGTCAGTGTTTGTTGGCTTCTTTATGACTAATAAAAATCGAGCTCCTCGGTTAACCCCCTTTCGTCTCGTATATATATATATATATATATATATATATATATATATATATATATATATATATATATATATATATATATATATATATGTCGCTTCGGCCGTGCGCGTGATAAGCGTTCGTGTACTGCCGGTGCAACTAGACTGTGCCTAGTGTCGTATAATAAATCCCCATATTACATTTGGTGGAGGTGCTGGGATATATATATGTGCTATATATGTGCCACTGGGAATATGCCACTCGAGCATGAGGAAAATTATCATTTATATTTCTGCGATGGTGGGTGGAATCACACATTCCTACCAAGGGTTCCTCAAAAAACAGCAGCCCGACGCTTTAAATGGCTCCGCCACAAATGCACTGGGCATGTGCCGGTATTCAATGGACCTTTGGCCAACTTGGGTCACTAAGTATGCGCCACTGAGGGTGCACCATGCGAAGGAACAATTCTCAGCATTCGCAAGCACCGGCGCGCCAGGCTTCTCGTCTCAGAGGCCACACGCAGGCTTGACGGAAGCAACGCTAGATGGCGCCAAGTGCTATTGTACACGCCTCATAAATATGGCGATCCACACCGCCAACGTGATAACGAAAAAGCAGAAAACAGTAAGGTGAGGAAGAAGAAAAATGTGTTTTGCCTGCAGTGCCCCCGTGAGATATTCTCATTGGTGCAGTCGAAAAGGGGTACCTGTGGAGAAGGTGAAAGAACGTCACATCCAACGAGGGCTACAAAGCAAGTGACGGTGAACCGTTTGAGCTGTCAGAGAGGCGCCAGCAATCCCAGAGAACAAAGGCATGGGCCACCACCGGCACGCCGTCTCGCAGGGTATTCGAGCGTCACGTAACCGCGCACGCAACACGCCATAAACACAGACGAACAGACTATCCCCCCCTACACCCCTCCCCACCCCCTTACCAGGTGTCCCCGTATAATGTAGACATCTGCTTCACGATTGTTGATTGCCTCGGAACTGCGGCATGCGGTAGCGCCGCTATTATCTCAGCGGCGTTTTCCTTTAAGTCGAGGTCGATTTTCCGCGCCATGCCCTACGATGCTTATTGTCCGCCTGTAGATCGCCTCAGTACTTCTTTAACTGATTCAGGTGTAGTCTACAAGTGGTTGTGCCCCACTACACGAGCCATGATCGGTGTCCCGAAGGCTTCAAGAGAGTATCCTGGCGCCACTCAGGTACCTTTTCGAATTGCTTTACCAATACCCGTACATCTGCCTAAAATCTTCTCCTTTTGGGCAGCTGTTCTTTTTTGGCGCCTGTTTCATCTTTCGTCACGAAGAGATCAGTGAGCGTCGATCACTGACGGCCAAAGGTAGCTCTACCTGGTGTAACTGCAATTGTTTAAAACACAATAGTATGCTGCAGAAATATGAATTTTGAAACTTGAAGTTTAAGGGATCCTGATTTGTCTCGGGCGAGTATTTTCTTCAGTATGCAGCACGTCTTTTAGCTTCACAGTTGGTTGCGGGATTGGAAGGTGCAGAGATGATGACTTGGATTCCATTGTTCCTGTAGAAGCCTTGGATTTCCGCAGGAGTAAATGCACTATCATTATCTCGCACTACCTTGCGAGGTATTCCAAATTCCGCAAAAAGTGGTCGCAGCTCACAAATGGCTGCTGCTGAGATCGGTTTGTTTACTTTCGTCACCGCCATCCACTTAAAGCCATCCACACCTACCAAAAAGTTGCTTCCGTTTGCGTCTGCCGCAAAATCGACGTGCACAGTGTGCCACGACATTGATGGTTTTGTCCAGTGAGGTGGCGGAGCCGTAGCTGGATCTCCCTGTGTTCGCTGGTAGGTCCGGCAGCATCTCACAGCCTTCTCTACGTCCGCCTAAAGACCCAGTCACAACACGTAACTACGCCCACAGGCTTTTAACGCGGCTACTCCGTCATGGCCTGCATGAACAAGAACCATTGTTGCTCTCGTGATGCTGTTGGTACAACAACCTTAGGCCCCAACTAATACACCCGCGGTGAACGGCGAGCCGACGGGCTCTTCTTCTATACGGGACAATGTCTTTTTCTTCAACTTGGTTCAGAGTGCCTTGCTGAACAGCAGTTTACTCTCAAGAAAACTTTGTCATTTTCAATAAAGCTGGGTAACTGCTCCGTAAGTAGGAGGTGGTGTTGTAAGAGCCTCGATTAAGAATATGTCACCAGGAGGATGCAGTTCATCAATGCACGCTGGCAATGGTACCCTGCTGAGTATATCCACATATTGACGTCGTTTCCGTTACGGATATTATTGCTGCTCATTATCATACGCTGCAAGTTTGAGACGCTACCGCGTCATGCACGGAGACAGCACTTGAGGCACTGGTTTCTGAGAGCCAAGTATTCTTAGCGAGGGCTGGTGGTCAGTAAGGAATGTAACTTTCTGACCTGCGATACACGTGTAAAAATGAGCAGCAGCAAGCAATAGTGCCAGTCCATCACGATCAAGCTGGGCGTAATTGCGTTTGGCCGCACCAAGCTTTCTGAGGAGAAAGCAATTGGTGCCTCCGTACGGAAACATTCAGCCTGAGCTAGCATTGCTCTAACACCGCATCACCAAAACTGTGCGGGAGCCTGTACTTAGCATAGTGAGAAAGAACAGATAGCTTCAATAAGAGTTACTTTACTTCACCAAAAGCTTCTTGGTCTCTTGGGTCCCACGCCGTGGAATGTCCTTCTCAACCAACTAGTACAGCGGAAATGCCACCGTTGCCCTTCCTTCTAAAAAACGATTGTACATGGCGAGTATCCCCAAAAATGACTGGTCTGTCTGTTTACTTGTAGGAGTGGGTGCCTCCACGATGGCCTGCACCTTGTTTGCATATATCGCGTACAGACATGGCGAGCTGGTTCTGCCAGCCATGACGTAATCGGGGCTAAATTTATCCTCTCACTCGGCATTCAAATAGACATAGCTCGGCGGTACATCTGCCGATTCGAGCGAGTGTGGTCCCGTTTGAGAGAGCTCGCTCAGCCATAGTAGTGGTAACCTATCAACCGCAAAGCTGGGCTCATCAAGAATAAAGATTCCTACAAGTGCGAAACATCCCGCAAAAAGTTCGCGCTAAAAGCAGTCTGCTTCTTTGTTCTTGGACATCATGCACAGGTCACTAAGATAAACATTATTCCCTCAAATTATGCCATATATATATATATATATAACACTCACTCGGACACTGACTCATCAAACTTCCTTTCATGTGGGAACGATCCGACGCAGACTCACCATTATTTTACTCAGATTCACCGAACGTCTACTCCGCTGGGCTCACCTGGAGTCAGACTAGCCAAAATTCTACACTGACGGAATCCTCCTGTCTCAGACTAACGCACGTAGAGACTGGTCGAGCACACTGAGACTGAGCCATGGGGCTCGCTCTGATTCTGACTCGATCGACTAATGCGTGAATTTTCTGACCCATGCTTCACATGAAATTTATTATGTGCTCTGTATCTGCAGAATATTTACGCACCCACCGCAGTTGCTCAGCGACTATGGCGGTGCGTTGCCAAGCACGAGGTAGCTGGTTAATATTCCGGACACGGTGGCTAGATTTTGATATGGGCGAAATGAAAAAAAAAATAATAAAAACGCTCATGTACTTAGATCTAGGTGCGCGGTAAAGAGTCGTATGTGGCGTGCCTCTCAATGCTATCGTGTTTTCCGCACGTAAAACCGCCGAATTTACCAAATATTTTCGTTCTTGACAGTCTCGGCTTCATGGTTTAGCATGGGAAAGATCCACGACTTGTCTGCTACAGAAATACAGGAAATGAAGGCCTTCCACCGTAGGGAAATTGGAGGCAGTTGTGCGTCGCACGAATTATGCTGGTAGAAAACAAACCATAGAATATGTGGACCCGATATACAGGCTGAATTGATACTTACCCGTTGTATACTGATATATCATAGCATGTATTCACTGTGATTTCCAGTCGCCATCGCTTAAGACAAGCGCTTCTGGTTTGGTCTTTGGCTTAGATGTTACTTGGCTTACAAAGCTCTCTAATGCATGACGTCGTGTGCTCCAAAGTGCTGTGAGTATGCTAACAAACTGCTCAGTTGCTTTTCATGTTCTCTTTGTGCCTTCACTAGCGCATTTTATATGATTTGGAGTGCACTGACAAACTTGCTAATGCTGTAAAGGGCAAGGTGGTCCAATTATTTGGTATTGTTAGTGATATGGCTATAGCGCATTCAGTAACACTTCAGAAATTATTCGATACTCAATTGGATCAATTCGATTTGCTTATGGTACTATTGAATTCATACACAATTTCGTCTCAACAGCTCTTATTTACACACCCCTAGTTAATGCAAAGTGCTCGTCCATGTGCGCACTATTTATACTGAATCAGGCTCAAGCAAGATTTCACAAACCTTCCATCCCGCCTCACTGCCGCTGCTCGGCTTCTGTCGGCTGGGGGATTGGCATATATGTGTATTCTGATTTTCAGTCTTTTTCAACATATTTATCATTACAATCGCATGTGTCTGGGGGGAATCGGTAACACTAAAGGTTGAAAGTTAGCGATGCCGTAAGCACATAACTAGCGATTTTTGTTGTAAAAAATGTTTGACATCACCCTCTCATCGAGGCATGGATGTCATTGCGGAGAAAAAAGTGTTCCCACACTTGGCGAAGAGGTCCAAATGCAGCGCGCCATAATTCTTGAGCGAAAGCTTAAAATAATAGGCTGATATGTAGGCAACAGGAGAAGCTTGCTTGCTTCCTTCAAGAGAAAAAATGAAGTAAAGATGGTCACCCAATGTGACACTGTCTTTGTTGCGTTCATTGCTGTAGTGAGTTGTCATGCAATGTAAGGAGTCGCGAATGTGGGTTGCCCTGACAGATTCTTTGGCGACTCACACTTGCCTTGGAAATGCCACACTGGGACGAAGAGGTGCATATCTAACCAATGCTCTCTTAAAATAAATTGCTCAAGCAGAAGTGTGAGAACAACAGGTTGAGTTCCAAGAAAAACACGGGGAAGGCTGGAGATAGAAATTGAAGACGATGAGACAAACTAGAACAAGGTAAAAGCGGGAGCCAACGTTTAGACAAGAGGACTTGCCTTTTTCAAAAAGACAACTCTGCTTGTCGAAACACTGGGTGCCCCTTTTACCTTGTTTTCGTTTTGATCAGGTTGAGTTGCAGTTGGTCCCAGGTAACTCCACTATAAAAAAAAAGAACTGACGGATACGTTAGATAAAGCGGCTCAACATGGTTCCGAATCATTCTGTGTCCTTTTCCAGTCAGACACAGGAGGCGTTATCATAGCCCTCGAAGGAGAATCGTGTGCGTTGAGGTGGTTCGCGAACCGCCAATAGCAGCTAATCTCATAACAGATGTAAACACACCTCAGCACAATTTAGATAACAAGTTTCCCAATGCGCCGACATATACTTGCATCGTTTGTGCCTAGGCAGTGAAGAACACGCGCATTTCATACTTCGCTCGCGCTACGCGTGTGTTATCTTTGGCACGTTCATGCAACCACGACGACGAGGATGTACGCGATTTATTCATCCAGTGTCCCAAGCACCCTGTACATCGAACCATGAACTCTTCGGTTTAAACGATCCACATCAACCTTTTTAGTGTTACCGGTGTTTTACGTTCGTTGTAACAAAAACAGTGAATCGTAAAGCAGGGAGCGCACGTGAATGCCGTTTTTTTTAACACTGAAATCAATGATAAATATTGAGTCCACAGCACCGTGCGTTGTTGTATGGGTTAAATTTGTTTGTAGCCGTGAAAAATGGCTTCGAACACCCGCGGTCTCAGTTTAAACAGCACCTTTCTTGTGAAGACTTGTATACTTTTGATTGTACTATAGCTTCCTTAGGAACGGTACGCTGTTATTTGGTGAAAAATGTATATGTTTTCTTGGAAAGAATTTTCACCTCATACCTACCTAACCACTGAGCAGGGTCGGTGGGTCGTAGGTGGATTTTTGTGTCATCTTTTATCGAGCCATTTCAATAAATAAAATTGCGTTGATCCAATGCAAATCTACAAATCTATGCGCAGCAAAGCATCAGTGAAGCAGTTAGTTATATGCTTTGAAACATCATGTACAAATCTTTTGCAGCATGGCAATTGAGCGCTTGGCTAGCAGATCAGCTAGACCCAGAAACCCACACAAGGTGACCCACATTGTTTACGCGATCACATACTACACAGACTCCGGGATCAGCTCACATTCCATCATGTCATCTCCAGGATCAGCCGGATCAGCTCAGCTGAGTATTTCACTATAATCAGCACTAACTCACCTTAAACAAGAAGCCCACCCCACCAACGCTCATACTCTCTGTAAACAAGCTACCGAACACATCAATTTATGAAAGGAAATATACGCTTGAGTGCTTGTATTTGTTGCACAGGTATATTTAGCTACCGTGTGCTGTGCTTCTTGTGATTCAGTAGAAAACAGAGCCCGCCGCCGGCACATCTGTAGAGGTAGCGCGAATACTGGTGGATACAAATTAATTCATTATGCATGCGTGCTATCCTGTGTGTGAGCCATCCGGCGTGACGGTAGTATCAACCATTATCAGCAATGTCCGTGCCGTTTTGCCTAGAACGCTTCAAGTTCAAAGATTACAAGCCCATGATAAGACTGTACCCTGGTAGACGAAGCAAGAATGCCCGATGTTCTACACTCATATTCTTTCGCGTGCCAACGTGAAGTAGTGCTTGAAGACTACTGACGTTTGTGTCACATCAGACCCACCATTTTTTTTAAAGACGCGAGTGCTCACGCATGCGCACCGACAAATCTAGGGGAATGAAACGCCAATATTTATTAGCCCGATGAGCCGCACAGTAGATTGCGCCGCGTCATTTCGCATACCACCAAGTTGTTTACATTAGCGATAACTTGACCGTTTTCGGTATATTTTACCGCTTTTTTAATAAATTTTAACAAGATCAGTCGTAACGTTCCTTTGTTGAAATTAAATATTAGTGGCCATACTGCAGCTATCGTCGTCAAACTATTCTCTTCACCCTACTGCTGCCTTCTCATATATTCATATATGACATATATATATATATATATATATATATATATATATATATATATATATATATATATATATATATATATATATATATATTCTCACATTTTTATTACTCTAGTATTCTATGTTAATATGTTCTATCAAATGAAGTTCCCTTTATTTCTACCCCCCTCCCCCCACTCCTCGTTTGACTGTCGGGGTTGCTACCTGCTACTGTCTGCACGATTGGCAGGAACAGGACATATTGCCAACTAGCAAGGGATGTACCGCAATCGTAGGCGACTCCAGGCAACAGGTTAAGATTGCACAAAGGCACGGACTTGAACAACACAACCATTCGGTCATCATCATTTGATCAGCTTCATTCTATTGTGATCGCTCCTTCGTCCCCCTACTCTCGTCATCCTTCCGTCGCGGTCACGCTGTCACAGTTTCAAACCATGGCAAAGGATGCCGCTGCTACTGTTGTGTTTGTGCTCCTCTGTACATGCGCCTAATATCCAATATGGGTGATTGACCAAGTCTGATTTGACTACGATAATTAAACTTTAGTTGTAAATTTCCTAGAAGTAATAACTTAAGTGGGACAGATCCAGGAAATTGAATGACGTAGCCTTAATTATAATATGCTAAAATAGTATTGATAAAAGAAGCAGATTTGCCTTGGCAATTGCTTGAAGAAAATATTTTCGTGAATGCTGGCGCAAACATGCCTCTGACATCCCGAAAGTTGCAGCTGAAAATAAAAATAATTTTCAGATCCAGGTGGATCTTACAAAAGGGAATTTGGGAGATGCCTTGCCTCAGTGACGTAAAGCGGCAGCACCACAAAAGAAAGAGATCTATCGTTCATTTTTCTTTGTTGAAAATTCAAAGGGAAGCTTGACTGAAACACAACCTGTATCAGTAAATTTAAGAGAGGGAATTCTATAGCACACAGGAAGCCTCGCTTTAAATGAATTGTGTTTTCCGGCTGTATTATCAATTGCAACAGATGGCTTTTCGAATGGGGAAGAAATATGCGGCATAGCACTGAGAACATTGTAAGAACGGCTACTACATGCGCAGGCACAGCTATCCTGAAAAACAAGCAAATAAAACAAAGATAGCCGTTTCATGATAGGTCCACGTTCGCGTAACAGAGAGCTGCTTTTTACAGTGAAACTGTTTACCTCTATCACCTGTATGCACCACCTGCATGCGTTCCCAGGAGGACACCCTGGCCGGTTTACGTTCATATGTGTGCGCCAACCCCGGTGATTGTGCAATAATGGGCCGACCCACGGCGGAGGCGAAGCAAGCTTCAAGCATGGTTCCAACATTTAAAAATAACCTTAATATGTTGGGTCCAAGCGCATAAATTCGGCATCGTAAGAGAAACACAGCATATATATGCATCAGAAAGTGCACTTAGTTGTGGCAAGTTCGCCTTCATGCGCTGTCTTTGTTTTGATTCATGTTTGACTAATAAGGACAGGGAAAAAAAGTGTGACGAAGGAGCCTGGGCATGTTGCCTGGGCATCTCTGGTTATGACGTCACGCGCTTCAGAGGTGCCGGCGCGGCTTCAGCAGCGGTTGTGGCATGTGCATGGGAGGCACGTTGAGCGTGGCGGCGCTTGTGTCGATGTAGTGTGGTGCCGTAATAAAAAAATGTATGATTTCATAATCTATGCAGCCCATGTATGCAGCCCATGTAGGCAGCCTAAACAGCTTCGCTGGTAATCCGTCCCCAAATGAATGTTACGGCCCCGCGAATTTTTGTATGTCGCGGTACGTAGCGCGCACACGCTGAAGCGCCATCAGTTAACATGTGTGCCAGTCACCTGTGTACATGCGCCAGCTAAAGAACTACAAATATTACGGTTATCAGTGTCATTACCTATGTGCATCCGCATATTCTGACTTCATATCGGCGCCCACTCTGTGAGCAATGTTCATGCGGTATTCAAGTTGGAACGCATGCTGAATCATGAGGGCCAATTTACGTTGACAGTGCCCTTTGAGAATATTCTCAATACAAACTGAAATTATTAAGAATAGCCGTTCAGCAACCTTCAGGATGTTCTTCGTAGCAGGGTTCTCTTGACGTCATCGTTTATTGAACTCATCCCCAGGCACCTATGTCATGCTGATTTTACGGAGTCGCTTGACGTCATGCATAAATTTCTTTGTGGTCCATAAATGGGTCGAGTTCCTCTGTGCGTCATAGCTTTCTCAGAAATATAGAAAAAGTACAAAACAACAACGGCAGACTGCGGTATTCTCCGTGGGCAAAGGGGCAGATAACGCGCGCCGCTATTTAATTATACTGAGACGCTGCAGCTGCAGAAAGAAAAAAAAGCGTCAGCTTAAGCTCGCTAAGCATTTAAAGACGTAGAACAGTCTGAGAAGATCAAGAATATTCTGTCAAAATAACCAATAACAAGGGAACTGCACGGCAAATGTGTTGGCTTAATATAACTGCAAACTCTTAGCCCTCGCTTCACTTCTTCAGCAGTTGATTACCGCACCTAAAAGGAAGCAATCAATCAATCAATCAATCAATCAATCAATCAATCAATCAATCAATCAATCAATCAATCAATCAATCAATCAATCAATCAATCAATCAATCAATCAATCAATCAATCCATAAATAAATAAATAAATAAATAAATAAATCAAACTATATATTTGTCACTTGCCCGCATTATTCAGATTGCCTACTTTTCCAAATCAATGACATAACATCACACGTATGTAAAATACGCGAGAATTTAGTCAGGAGGCATAAATGCTTTTTCAAAACCCATATTTAGCACACCATTGGGGTGCAAAGATTAAGTCTTCCCTCATCTCTCCAAACACAAACTTATAACCCTATAGATAAATCATAATATATCGACGCAAGGTTGTCATTCTTGTGTACCGCCTCATAAAAGTACACTCTATAGCCAGAGTATAAAAACTGGAAAGCCTATACACTTGGGAGAAGACAACGCAAATAAAATTGAAAAGAAAAGCAAAGGAGGATAATTGTAAGTACGCTTGCACGCAAAGGGGATGCGTCTAAGCAGGTGCTACGAAACGTTCCGAACAGCTCACTACAGGGCTAATAGCGATAAAGTACATCGAGGGAGATTAGGGGAATGGCAAAGGCAAGCGCCGTTTAAAAATTTACTCGCTCAGTGGTATATGACGCACGGATGGAGTTCAGTGACTCTACTGTGCGAAATAAGCCTTCGAGACGAGGAGCGAAGCCATAGCGAGAGGCCACCATATATGTGCATCAGATGCCGACGCTAGCATGCTTAAAGGTAAATTCGTTATAATTCCACAAGTTATAAATTATATTCCGAAGGCCGAAGTCGATTACTGAACTTTTGTAACAATAAAAGCACTGTTCTCCAGTAGTAAGGCATTAGCAAGAATTACTGAGAATGTTCTCAAACATAACAAAGTCCAACCATCTCGAGTAATTCCAGCTGTAACTAATGAAGAAGAGAAGCATTTAGTATGAACTTCTAATTCATGATCGAAAATAAAACAACCGTATGAGAGTGCACATATTTGGGATAAGGGGAACGAAATAGAACACTCTCATGGTAACGGCTACATTAAAGATAACGTGTGCAAGACAGCATTTGAGAAGGTGAATGACAGCTTTCTAACTCTTTTACTTCACACAGCTTCACGGACGTCATAAACGAACGTTTGACGCAGGAACAGGTGACCTCTGGAAAGGTTAAACTGCTTACTTATACATGGTTTAACACGTTAAAGTGTAGCAGCGTATGTCGCAGACGGGAACGCGAGGATGCCTTGAAAGCATAATAAAAAGTTAAAATACGGCCGCTAACCTTTGTTTTTATTAGTTCACCATGCTGAAACGAGGGTGTCAGGCAATTTGATGCTGTTGTGGAATACGAGCCGGGATTCTGCAGTATAGCCGGCAGATGTTTGTATGACCCACATTACATTCATGGGAGTGAAATTTTTTGTGGCCTCAGTTTACATCGCACCCGATTCACGTGAGAAGGACATAAAGGGGTTTCTCTCCATTTCTGCAGCTCCCTGCAGTCCTACAATCATGCAGAAGCATTCTTTGCCGAGCACCCATGCAAATTCTGTGCGTCCCGTGACGCCTTATATGTGCAATATCAATGCATACTTAGTCAAGTTAACGCATGTACTCGTTATCATAGTGTAATAAAATATTATTGGTAGCGTTTTGGCATGCATAAATCTAGCTAAATGAGTAAGCGCGAGCCAAAAAATGCTGAAGCATTAGTAGGCAATTCTAAGAATCTTTCTTGGCTTTCCTGGGTATTACATGTCTTACGCTGAAGACGGGGGCTGTGTAACTGGAGTTTCGCCGTTACCCAATGCCTTCCTAATGGCGCATAACGTTTCATAGATCATGTATATTTACCATATACACAAAATAAAGATCTCATATCCAAGCCCGCGTAAGAGCGACTATAGTACATTTGGGTTCGGTGTAATACGAATTTTAGTCAGTACTGTTTATAATTATGGTAACGCCTGTTTCGACCATAAACAAATATAACAAACGAACAAATTATTGCGTAATGTATCATGTCGCCCTTCGTCGTGCACTATTTCTCGCAGTACCCTGCCTTGAGGCTGCGGCGCTCACCAGGTAATGGCACGTAAATTAACGCAGCAGTTAGAACACACGCACTTTTTTTAATACGCTATGAAACCATCGTTAAAGCTTTCTACAGGTTAGCTGAAACATTCTTAGTGGGTATGTGCACATTTCCGTGAATCTTCAATTCGAATATTCAACTTCAGACTGGCATACTTAAATCTGCAAGTTCGGTTAGGTTAAGCCAGACAAGTAGTCAAGCATCCAATTTTCCTTTGAGCACACTTGTGTTATAATTTTGTATGTTTTCGCTTGTGAGCTGACGTGTGCATCATACACACGACATTGGCTCTGACATCCTAGTTGGTTACATAACGCGACAAATCCTTACTGTGGCGATTGCAGCAGAGAAGAATAAGAAAGAAAACGGAATTTTAGCGTGCCAAAAGCACGATATGATTATGAGGTACTCTGTCGTGTCAGACTCCGGAATAATTTTGAGCAATTGGAGTTATCTGACGTGCACCTAAATCGAAGTACACGAGCGGCTGCGGGAGGTTTCTTGGGGCGGATGCGACGTCTTCTTCCACGCCTTGTAACAACGGTGAAGCACGCAAACGAAAGGAAGTGCCTGCAGCAGCAGGCGGCTCGATCAAACGTTGAAATCGGCTCACAAAATAATAAATATACAGGTCGGCCCACTCTTAGAGGAAACACGCGACCGCATGGCTGATGCTCCGCGAAGCGGCGTGTACTGGAAGCGGAGAAAACTGAGCGCTTGCGCGAAAGGCCGCTGTTGCGATAAACGCGATGGGAAGGAGCAAAGTTGCCTTTGACTTGCAGGCGATTTGCATGCCAAGAGCACAGAAATGACCGAGCTTTCAGAACATTAAAGGCAAGAAGCACTTCTTTTTTTGTGGCGGAACCTTCGCGTTCGGACGTTATCGCCACGACAGATCAAAACACACTCTCTTCTGGGATGGATCGTGGCGACTGACTCAACGAAACGAGCACAAGTGACACCGCCGTCTGTTTTCGGCAGTGTTGTGCACGGGATGTTTCAGTGATGTCTGGCTGCGACCTGCTTAGGCTTTCGAATTGCTGGAAGATAGAAAACGCCGGGTAAAGCTACCGCTGGCGAACCCGGAAACGTTAACTTGTATATAATCATTCGAATGTATCTCTCCTCCAGAAAAATAACCCGCCGTGGTTGCTCAGTGGCTATGATGTTGGGCTGCTGAGCACGAGGTTGCGGGATCGAATCCCGGCCACGGCGGCCGCATTTCCATGGGGGCGAAATGCGAAAACACTCGTGTACTTAGATTTAGGTGCACGTCAAAGAACCCCAGGTGATCGAAATTTCCGGAGTCCTCCACTACGGCGTGCCTCATTAACAGAGAGTGGTTTTGGCACGTAAAGCCCCATAATTTTTTCCAGAATACTAGTTAAGGAGTGGCACTAACGTACATAAGCATATACAGACATAATAGTCTGCAGTTGCCGACGGTTATGTGAATGCGTTTCCGTCCGCGGAATGCTCGCGCTAGACGCAGGACAGCGACGTTTTTTGGCGTGTCCAAAAATATCGTTCTCCGAAATGCAGTTATGCCGTTGCTTATTCGCATTCTACGCCACTGCAGTAGAAGTGAGTGCAGTAGCAATGATCGGCTGAACTGCACATTGTGCACAGGGTCGGCGCGCTCTGCCAACAAAGAGCGCTGCCGACGCGTCGTCGTCGTGGATCATACTGGTTGTACTCATCTCACCTGTTGTGCTCAGACATAACAGCGTATTGGTTGTGTTGTCTGGTATGCGTGTTGCACTTTAGATGTACTTTACCTTCACTCACTGCTGTTGCTCCTGCAGCTCGATTGGGGTTTCGCGAAAATAATACTGGCAAATGAAGATGCATACGGCAACAAGTCAGTAAAGTAAGCGGGATCATGGACTTTGTTTCGCTGTACTCGGCTATTAGTCGGTGATATCTCAAATTTGTGTAATTGTAGGCTCTTTGTATAGTTGTTAGGCGGAATTCGTGTTTGTGTGTGAGGAAGTTTGAGCAAGGGTTCAGGAAAAAGCCAGCATAGGGCATGTATGGTTGTGGAATGCTAAGGAAGAGTTGTATTATTCTAAGATTTCACCTCATTCATGCTAAAAGAAATGGTACACGATCTGTGCCTTGCTCTGCTCACATTCTGCAGTGGGGGCCTTTTTTAATTGACACTGAGAACTTTAACTGATTTTGCCCATGTTATTGTTGAAGCTTTGCATTTATTGGATGACTGTGCTCCCCCATCAAATATTATGATGACACAGGAATTATTCTAAAGTTATGTTAGTTACGTCTGCTCGCTTTGGCGAAATGCTTTACGTGTTCTCTTAAAACTGGGAGCCTTTGTTCGTTGTTACAAAATTGAACACGGAATACACGGGAACTGAAGCATTAGATGAGGTGTATTACTTGAATTTCTGAAATATAATGTGAACAACGATTGCGAGCACGTTTAGCTGGTTACTGTCACACTGTTTGTGTCTTCCTTATTTTGCTCATTTATTTATCGTCCACTCCCCAACTACAGCAAGGTACCAGAAATCTCAAATGTGTAAGAAATAATTTATTGTTACAACTTTCTATGTGACCTCTTCAAAACTCGGGATAGATGGAGTGCGGGTGCCTGGAGTATGGACTGTTGACAAGGGCTTCTCTACACGTCACGAAAATCGCAGGTATTGGTCACGTGCCATCAGAATGCACTGAAGCATGCGTCAGTTATGTAGGTTGAGTGGCATATATCGCCATAATATATGCATCGCCGAAAGCTGGACGTTTGCTGCATAGGCCATTCCTTTTCATTTTACTCTGCGTTTTTATTCGACAGGGGATAATGAGCTTTGTTTTCTGAAGTGACGTCTCTCGGAATGCGCAGCAGCCTTGTCACCTTGCCTCCCCTATATACTGCCATCTAAAGCTTTCAATGCTGCTTTGACCATATACCAACCGGTGCGTCAGCGATACGACGGGACAAGCAGACACGGATTTTCGTGAGGTCTGTATTTCATGACGTCTGTATAGCTCGCAAGGAACGTATAGGCCACGAAGCCACGCTCCATTTTGCGGGTTTTTAATTTTCGTTATTAGTAGAACGTTCTACCAACCGAGGTCTCACAACAGGATTAAGGAGCTGGTCGTTAACAAAGCATAATAAAAAGAAACATTAAAAATACAAAAAAATGAGAAGAAAAGCGGCACAGGCATTTTGTGTCAATACTCCTTTGGAGAAACAACAAAGACAAACATTATTTAAGCTGCATTAGCAAAACACGCTTTACATTACAAAGAACAACCCACTATTACTCTAAGGAGGGACTTGGTAAGCTAGAGATCACTCAACAACGAAAAAGGGTTGGCGACGCCGCCTTGAAGTTCCCCGCACCAGATCACATTGACGTAATTTATATTTATGGCGCCTTCTTGTGCTTGTTCAATTTTGTTATCAATACAGATCGATTACAATGGATTCTGAAAGAGCCAAACACTGAATTCTGCAAGGTTCGAGATATTTTACTTAGGCACAACGTCCAAAATGCGCAAAAAATACTTTTCCATTGCATGACGTCACGGTGATGTGCCACTGCTGGAGCCACCACGCCAAAGTTTTTTTCGTGGAACTTTAACCTTCATTGTCTCTTTTTATTATTTCACTTCTTACCGCTAGCTTTACGAAAATAGAGTTTTCATAAAAATATTTTGGCAGTCTAATAAGATTTAGTGTTTCTAGAGTTACTAGAAGTGTATTTCAAAGCGTTCAGTGGAAGTGGAGTTAGCGTCGTTCAAAGACCACCTTTCAGTTCATTCGTTGTGCTCGCGCTTCTTGTTTAACAGCGTGCACTGCTGACGCTGCGTCGAGCGCAACGCTTTGCCCACTGAAGGGCGCGCAGTTTAAATTTGGATCTAGGCGTTCGCGTAAACGTCAATAGTTCCTGTTTTGGCCCCCTGTGTCTCGATAAATTGGAAACTGCACCTAACGAGGCTCGCTCGTGCTGCACGTCTGGCGGCGACCAGTGCAGTGCATTTTTACCACTCTCGCCACCTTTTAACCTAATCGAGAGTATTAGCGTGTCTGCTATTCCACTAAACGCAGGCAGATCCTGCTAAATAGCGGGTGAGCGTGGCCGCAAATGCGAACAGCCTGCCATGTTCCTCCCCCTGATCGCGCAGAGCTCAACCAGCCAAACAAGCAGGCAATATTGCACTAACTTCGCTGCGGGCGCAAATTTTCGGCAGGGGCGTAATCGTGTTCGCGGCTACACCTCTGCCTGAGCCGCAACCTTACTGACAGAGAGCTACCCTTGTGTAACGCTCCGTTCAACAAGGGTGACTAAGCATTACCCGTGTGATCAATTCCTGTTTAACAGAGCTTAAAAGCTCGCCATGATAGTGTAATATGTAAGATAGCGTTGTATGCATTTCCTGCATGAAGCCAGTAAACCGGCGTATATAAATTCATTGTCAATTCAAAGTTAATTGGCTCGAGTTCTGTCATTGTGCCTTGCAATGATAATTTGAGATTCAAAAACGTGAGGAAATGGCTAGCCGTGTGGATGGGAGTGTTGACCTAGGCCTTCGTTATAATATAGCCGCATAACTATTTGAAAAGCAATGTGCGGTGTTTCGTATCACACTTCAACACCCGATCATACTAAACAGAGAATGCGCCATTTTCCTGTCTTTTTTATTATTTAGCGAAAACTGTAGCGGCAAATATGAGGCAGTGAAATCCGCCTGACAAAAATATTCCATCAACAAATTCTTTTTTATAACCCCCTTCCTAAACAATAGGCTTGCGTTGTGACCCTCTGTACATGGCGGCCGTCACTACCGCGCCATCGTCATACGGTCATGCTCGACGCTGCATATGCGCATGGAGGGATGCGGCCTCCAGAGACGGCTGCCGTCACTACCGCGGCCATTGTCCTATCGTCGACTCGACGCTGCGTGTGCCACTCACGCATGGAACGACGAGGGCCTCGAGAGACGGCGGCCGTCACTAGCGCTGCCATTATAGCACCGTCGCGCTCGATGTTGCATGTGGGACTGACGCATAGATGGATGAGAGCCTCGAGAGACGGCGACCGTCCCTAGAGCGGCCATTATAATACCGTCGCACTCGACGTTGCATGTGGGCCTCACGCATGGTGGGATGAGGGCCTAGAGAGACCTTGGCCGTCACTACCGTCGCCATTATAGTACCGTCGCGCTCGACGTTGCATGTGGGGCTCACGCATGGAGGGATGAGGGCCTAGAGAGACGGTGGCCGTCACTACAGCCGCCATTATAGTATCGTCGCGCTCGACGTTGCATGTGGGGATCAGACATGGAGGGATGAGGCCCTCGAGAGAGGGCGACCGTCGCTAGAGCGGCCATTCTCGTGCCGTCGCGCTCGACGTTGCATGTGGGTCTCACGCAATGAGGGATGAGGGCCTAGAGAGACGATGGCCGTCCCTACCACCGCCATTATAGTACGGTCGCGCTCGACGTTGCATGTGGGGCTCACGCATATAGGAATGAGAGCCTCGAGAGAAGACGACCGTCCCTAGAGCGGCCATTCTGGTGCCGTCGCGCTCGACGTTGCATGCGCGGCTCATGCATGGAGGAATGAGGGCCTAGAGAGGCGGTGGCCGTCACTACTGCCGCCATTATTGTACCGTTGCGCTCGACGTTGCATGTGGGGCTCAGGTATGGAGGGATGAGGGCCTAGAGAGACGGTGGCCGTCACTACCGCCGCCATTGCCGGGCTGTCGCGCTCGAGGTTGCATTGTGGGCTCAGGCATGGAGGGATGAGGGCCTCGAGAGATGGTGGTCGTGACTACAGCCGCCATTATCATACCGTCAAGCTCGGCGTTGCATGCGCGGCTCACGCATGGACGGATGAGGGCCTAGGCAGACGATGGCCGTCACTACCGCCGCCATTATAGTACCGTCGCGCTCGACGTTGCATATGGGGCTCACGCATGGAAGGATGAGGGCCTCGAGAGACGGCGGCCGTCGCTAGAGTGGCCAGTCTCGTTCCGTCGCGCTCGACGTTGGATGTGCGGCTCACGTGTGGATGGACGAGAGCCTCGAGAGACCATTTTAAATTATTATCGTTTTATAAAAGATAAAAAAAATTAATTCTTGCTATACTATGGTGAAGCTTTTTATTTGTAGATTACTTGGCAACGCTTATGAAGCAACCTGTGCAAGTTGTACAAGCTGCTTATCGCAGTTCTTTTTTTTTGTATATTAGCAGCTAGCGCGGGCTATGAAACAACGTTCGCATGTATTTTTCGCAATAACACTATATAGATTTAGATACCCCTCCATATATATCGTTGCTATCTGCTTCTGAATCAAACCTTTGTGGATGGTTAACTGTAATTAGTGTGGAAAAGAACTAAGACTTCACTGGCTAGAAGCGAGGTGAATACAAAACTCTCCAATTTATTAAGCAACCAATTTAGGTGTTATTTCGCTTGTTATCATACACCATGCAGAATCACTGGTGACAAAGGCAAATACGGAATTGAGTGGCGAGTCTCTTTGTCAAAATAGTGGCTCCCAGCTGTGGCTTTCCTTGCTCACCCGTATGTGATGACTTCGTCACCATATTCCTGTGAACATCGTAGCTTGTTTGGATTTTAAATATCACGTGTCCATTAACTGGGGCAATGAACTGTGGTGGATATTGCTTCTTGCCTCTCACAGGGAAGTTTTTGCGACTTCTGCTTTCACATCTTTGCAATGCTATGATGTGGATTGATGCGCAGAAGGAATGACACGAATAAAACGGTGCACCCGCCTCGTTATCGTATAGACATAGGTTTTGCAGAACTCAGAAGCTGCACCGTCGATTGGCATCCTTTTTTATAATTCAGCATGCAGAAGGCCAAACCAACGCGTGAACTAAGGAAAACTGTGCAGGCGAAACAAGAACTGAAGCTGCTGGCCAACCGCAACAAAGAGGATGGGGTGAACACCGCAGCAACTGTGCCAGAAGGCATTTATGATGTCTTGCAGTTGAGGCTCCTGAGGTATACGAGACAGGGCACAACAGTGATCCGCAGCAGAACGATGAGTAGGCCTGCCTAAACTGCGTCAAGTTTAAACATGAAGTGGAGGAACTGCAAAAAATTGGGAGCTTCCATTGAGCCTTCTGGAGAAGTTGATTTTTTTTTTTTTACTGCTCAGTGCCTGTTATAGGCTTCTTCTAGTCCATAAGACGGGGGAATCACAGCGCAGTGCTTTCCGTGGCAGATGTCATTTTCTGAGTTACTGTCTTTTGACAAAAATTTGAAGGACCCAAAGAGTGGCCATACTGCAGTGTAATAAGCTTTGCTGTGTTGCTTAAATAATCGAACAGATGCCGGAAGCGAACTTTCACGGCATGTTGGGTATCTCTTAATGCTTTGTTGCTGCTATGCTTTAAGTTATCGTAGAAGGTTTTCTGAATTTTCACTTATGCCACAGCATAACTTCCACACAGCAATAAATAGTGTCCTGTCTTCATTGAAATGTTTTCTTTCCCTCAAGAGGACACTTTTTACTGAATAAAGAGAAAATGAGACACTCACTGAATCGTAGCAATTGCCACAAAAGAAACCCATACAACCTCGAAAGAAAAGCCTTGTAGTTGAAGGAAAATTGGTTGGATGTCTCTTTTTTGCCTTTAATAGTTACTTCTATCCATCTTGAGGTTTTCCACAGAATTATTACGTCAGATTTTGTAATTCCGCTCAGATCCATCAAATAACATGGAAATTTTGTATAACCTACAAAGCTGTTCTGCAGGAAATATTTTGTGGTGTAGAGTACATACGGCACGTAAGATAATGTGTTGTGGGATGAACTGGCACTGAATTCCTAGTTATTCAATGTCTACATGAGGATTTAAAGGTGGCCCAAAATTCGAGCCGTCAAATTCGTGAGCGTCTACTTGAGCAAAATGCACCCCAGCACAAATCGTCGACTTATATGTTCAATCGGGAAATTACCGACAACCCCTTCGGCTACGCTTGCACCTTGTGCGCCTGCCTGTGACATTAGTGGGACGTGCTGTTAATTTTCGAGGAATGCATTCAATTGTTGGAACGGGAATTCCCAGACTCCGACGTGAGTAACTTCGTGGTTTGCAACTCGTGCAACGGCCCTCTAGAAAACAAGAGGGTTCCACCCTATAGGAGAATAATTAGATCAATGATGATGGCAGAAACGAGTAAAAGTCCTCTCACCCGTAATACGGGTTCACTTCGTGGAACGAGGGTCGCTTTTTTATATAGCGTGGGAGCGAGATGAAACATTGCTGAACTTCAAAAACTATCTTTATCAATGTCGAAATGGTAAATATGAGGACTCAAGACCAAAATACATTAACTAAACGATGCTGACATATGTCTCTAGATACGGCAGTGTTCAATGGTGCTGCGAACACGCTGTCTTGCATTCTTTGTTAGGATGAGGGATGGAGCGCTGACACGATTTTCAACAGTTTTAGTTTTGTTAGTGGCCTTCCAATATCTTTCGAGCGACTTCGTTGCACGAAATATATGGGATTTCTGCTACATGTGACGTTTAGAAGAGACTGTGTTCGTAGTTCGGCAATGTGTCATCTTCTTTTCATGTGTTCGGAATTAGCGTCTGCTAAGATACTGGAAATGCATATATTAGGATAAATGCAACCATAAACACGTCTAAAACCTACAAAGAGCGTTCTCACTATTCTATGTCATCTCCATGTATAAAGTACCATAAGTCAGCTTCTTAGAGAGAGACAGAGAGAGAGAGAGAGAAGGGAAGAAGGAAAGGCAGAGAGGCTAACTAGGCTGAGTCCAGTTTGCTACACTACACGTGGGGAGACGAATGAGGAGTGAAAGAGCTTCTTAAAAGCACAAATAACTGTACGACATAATTCTAAACAAACCATAGATGACGCTCTAAATGTAACTTCTTTGCGGATTCAAGTGAAAGACGTTGTTCTTTCTTACCTGCGCGTATTTCTATTTGCTACGTGTTTCTTGGAACTTCAACCAGGCAGTTCTATTCTTTTTTTGTTCTCCCAGAAATTCTCTACGCCCTCTCCGTGTCTCCATCTTCTGACCATAGACTTCCACGGTAAGAATATCAAGGTGGCTGCAATCTCTGGGCTCCTTTTCTTTCTGTTTGTATGGTTGTCTATTTTCCACACAGTAGTGTAAGAAGCAATGTTTTTGGACAAATTCAATGTAGGTTGACTGGTACGCAATGGTTGTGGTACTTTCTTGGGTAAAGCTGTCTTGGTTAATAAGAATTACACGATTAACTGGGCATTTAGCAAAGCCGAATTCCCTGCATTTCATGACAGACTACGTAATTTTTAAGCAGCCTCTCGAATACGCTTTACAAGACGTCACTATGGATTTTCATTAACGCAGGGGAAGTTATGGAATCTCCATCAGCACGCTAGCGCTCGCTAAAGCATGAAAATGCGTGGGAATATTGAAGAAATGCATAAAAGCGAAAACAATTTTTTAGAAGCTTTTGAAACACTGAAAGTTTTAATACAACTTTATCGCAGCAAGATACCACCCACTAGGAAATAAACGTTATGCAAGAGGTTTCTACTATCGGCGACAGGCCTGTTGGTATTTGGTAACATCTATTAATGCGCCATCAATTATTTGGACGCTCCAGACGCGTCGCCACCGCTGGAGCCGCCGTGCTGTCAATCCCGCGAGTGGGTATTGGAATGTTTGATTTGATTTGATTTATTGATTTCCATTTACACACACACATGTGCAGAGGAGTGGTAAATGGAGGTGGATGAGGGAAAAAAGCCGCACAGACGCGGCTTGATGTAACCTCACCCCCTTAGGTACAATATGGCTGCATGGGGTAACACAGCAAGCGCCATATAAATTACATTAATCTAGTGGCCATAAAACATTGCAGTTATACAATATATGAAAGAACAGTGAAATATTTCCACAATAACAATGCAATGTCCAGAAACGCGGGATATAAGCAGTGCACTTGTCTGCCAAAATGAAGAAGCTATGTGGACTCACCATTGAGCTTCGCAAAATAAGTTACATTGACCGACCAAGTTTTCATCGAACTCTCGAAAATTGTACACAAAAATAGAGGCAGAAGGGTCCCCAGCGAGGTGAACATACGCCTTCATAGGTGGCCACAAGATTTCGTAGGGCAACTACATCGCACTGAATAAGCTGATAGTTCAATGGTGGATATTTTGCGGACGACAGGTCATGTCAATGTTCGCATCATAAAAAGGCACATTTTAGAATTTTTGTTTGTAATTGTGTATTCTACAGTACAAATGCAAGGTGTAATTTCTTTTAGAAGACATATCCAGGCTACCGTGATTGCGACTGCTTAGGTAGGCGTAAGTTTATTATTTATCATTTTCACTTCACAAAGCGCACTCATAAATGCTGTCTTGTAGAACGACTCGGCTATAATAGCCTTAAAATAGGTGTGCGATATATTTTCTAATTAGAGTGTCCTTGCCTAACCCAGGCAGTTTTCATTATACATGAGTAGCGTAAACAGATTTTAAAATATTTCGCGAAATAAATATATATCGAGGTGCTGAGCAAATGAAGTTATGGTTGTTTAATGGCAGAGACTCGTTGACTATGAGAGGTGCCTTATGCGGGGTATCATGATACATTCGAATACCAGTGATCCTTTATGATGTCCTAGATTTACGATGCACGCATACACAGGAATTAGGGCCAATTCGTTGTTTCCTTTTTTTTTTTTTGCTACCACGCGGCGTATCGGCCTTAAAGATTTCGAAAATCGCGTGACGACGTATGCCATGACGCACAACGAAACAAAACACAACAAAAAGAAGCACACGCTGAGACTGTCGCTTCCCCTCGGTATATGAAAACGAATGCACTTATGTATCAGCGTTATCTCGAAGACGGCCAAGTACCTGCTCTGCTAGCAATGAATTGACGCTTTGCTAGACGTCTGGCCAGGCAGCTGGTTGTCATTCCGGAGAGATGTCTGGCCGAGATAATGGCTCCCGTGAAGCTTCTGTTGAATATGTTTTTCGTGAGCGTATATTTTTTTATTTCTACACCGCGGTGGCCACGCGCATGCGTGTACGTCAGGCTTCTGTTTCATGGGTTTCTTATAGAAGCAGTGTGACCCATTGTTTAACAAGAATTTTCGCGCCTATCTGCGACGCCGCCTACTCAAATACATGTAAAACGCTGGAATGCTTCTATCAGAAAACAGCCAAACCGATTTGAATGGAATTTGTCGCATTTAAGAAAGAAAGTTACATTTCAGTCACTGCAGCAATTAGAATTTTGATTTAAACAATTGAATTTTTCACAGGAAGTGCAGGATAGAGGTAAATTTGAACAAAAAAGCATAGAAGCACGAAGTTTACGAATCCGCAACTCAGCCGTGAAAAAGAAATACGCATTTCTATAAGCTGCATCTGTTGGAGCGTCAAAAGTGAACAAATTTATGCATGAATTTAAACCTTATGCGAATAATTTGTTAAAATGCGTGGAAGGGTTTTGCAGATGCAACATTAACAAATTAGTGGTACATTTCAGGGCAGCGTATGCTATATGATTGGTGTCCGCTTTAGATGTATTATTGGGTGCAGTTTGCAGAATTGCGATATCGCTTTTAGTTACTGAGGTAGAGTTCTACACTACAAGTTTGTTTCTTGCAATATTGCGATGTTTTTATATGTATGTAAAGCAAATAGGCAGCTTAAATTAAATACTGATGTCTGAAATCACTGAAATTTGACGTTTTCTTTTAAATTGAACATAGCTCATCAGATTTGATGCAGTGGTTGCTATGAAAAACGATTGCCAAATTCACACGTAACTAGATAGGAGCCACCGAGGTAAAACTATTTTTAGCTCGGGTCAAACTCCAATGCCGCCTATCGAAATACATGTAAACCGCAGAAAGGCTTTTCCCAGATAACCACTGGGCTGATTTTAATGAAATTTGTTGTGTTTGAGAGGGAAAGTTAATTTACAGTGATTCTTGCAAGCGTAATGTTCATTTAGTGCCTGAATATTCTAAAAGAAACTTTCAAAAATTGGTAAGAATAAAAAAACATAAAACGGAAGCCCGAAGTTTACAAACTGGTAGCTGAACTCTAAGAAAATATATGGCAGTAGGTACTATAAACTGCATCCGTTAGAGCATTCAAAGCGGGCAAGGTTGGTATATCAGTATATATCTTATGTGAATCTGTTACATTGTTTACTAGGGTTTTGAAAAAGACCAACTAACATACTAGCGGTTAACTTGACAGCCCTGCACAATGCATCACTTTTGTCCGCTTTAAATGTACTATTAGATGCAATTTAAAGAATTCCGATATCGTGCTTTGTTGCTGAATTAAAGAGTTGTAAACTTCATAGTTTCGTTCTCTCTAGATTTGCGATTTCAGACAAGCTTTATTAAAATATTGACGGCTTAAATAAAAAACTCGCTGTTAACAATCACTAGACTTTAGCTGTTTATTTTAAAAGCAACAAACCACTTCAAATTTGGTGCAGTAGTTGCCGAGAAAAACGATTTCTCCATTCGCATGTATATGTAGTATATATAGGATGTGCCGAGCTAGACGTTCTCTTATGCTCGGGTGAGAATTTTATATTTGTTGGTAGGATGTGTTTATAAAGCTCCTTGGAACGGAAGAGGAAAAGTAAAAGGGCGGTGACAGGGTCGTTATTCAGAGGGACGTTTGGTTAGCTACAAATTATAAATACGTACTTGTGAATTATACATCTGCTTACTTAAATAATTTATAAGATGTTGCTTCAATGTGCACCGGAAAATTGCAAATTGGAACGCTGTAAGTGCGGACAGGCCACCAATGGAAACTGACCCTAGCAACCTTTAAGAGGAAGCTTTAGCTCGGGTGCTCCTATCTAAATACATGTAAAAAGAGAATTCGTTTTTCTCGGTAACCACTGCACCAATTTTGACGATGTTTGTTGCATTTAAAAGAAAAACTTAAAGTCTAGTGACTGTTGGTTTCGAATTTTTGAGTTAGGTCGTCAATCTTTTATTAAAGACTAGCGAAAATCAGATATTTTCAAAAAACCAAACCGTCAAGTTTACAACTCCGTAACTCCTAGAAGAAAAACAATAATACAATTCTGTGAAATGCATCTAATAGTACATCCAAAGCGGACAAAATTGATATATTACACATGAATCTAAAAAAATTTAGTAACATGGAAATACAGCTTTTGCAGAACCCTTGTAAACAACGTAACAAATTCACGTAAGATGTAAAATGACATATCGTATTTGTCCGCTTTCAATGATCTAATAGATGCCGTTCACAGAACCGCGATATCTGTTTTTGTTACAGAGATATCAATTTTTAAAAATTGTGCTTCTATTTATTTCAAACGGTCAAATATTTGAAAATCGTTTTAAGAAAATTCAAGCCCTAAATAGAAATTCCGCTTCCAACAGTCACTAGAATTCAACTTTCTCTTTCAAATGCAACAAATTTCATTAAAGTCGGTCCAGGGGTTACCTCATAAAAACGTTTTTGCGTTTTACATGTATTTGAATAGGCCGCGTCGGAGTTGGGCCCGAGCTAAAGCTTCCTCTTAACACTCGAACTCTGTCGAGTGAGGATAGCTTAGCAGGACTCTTTGTGGGACTATCAGACATTGTTTGGAATATCATTGGCTTTGGTGAGATTAGAACTTATGAAACTGACACAGTGCTGACTAACAGCCATGTCGTTTGTTATGGAGGTCTCCCAGATAAGAAGCAATAAGGGGTAGGATTCCTAATCCATAAGGACATAGAGGGCAACATTCACGAATTCTACAGCATTAATGAGAGGGTAGCAGTAGTCGTAATTAAACTTATTAAGAGGTATAGGTTAAAGGTAGTAAAATCCTACACTTCAACATCCAGTCACGATGAGGATGAAATAGAGCAGTATTATGAATATGTTGATTGAGCGATGAGAAAGTGCAACCTCACTATACTGTAGTAATGGGCAACTTCAATGCAAAAGTGGGGGAAAAGCAAGCTGGTGAACACGAAATTGGCAACTACCGCGTCTATTCTTGGAACGATAGAGGAGAGATGCTGGTAGAATTCGCAGAAAGAAATAAGCTGTAAATAATGAACACCTTTTTCAGGAAGCGTAGCAACATAAAATGGACCTGGAAAAGCCCTAATGGCGAAACAAGAAATGACATTTATTACATGCTTTCTGCGGACCCCAGCATAGTGCAGGACGTAGAAGTGATAGGTAGGGTAAAGTGCAGTGATTATAGGTTAATGAGATTCGCCACAATTTGAACAGAGAAAGAATAAAATTGGTCATTAAGAAACAGGTCAACCTAGAGGCAGTAAGGGTAAAAGAAGACAAATTCAGGCTGGTACTTGCAAACAAATGTGCAATCTTAGAACAGAGAGATAAAGATGACATATAGGTAATGGGTGAAACGGTAACGAGGCTGGCTTCAGAGGCAGCAATTGAAGTGGGAGGCAAGGCACCAAGGCCACCAGTAGGCAAGCTATCCCAAGTAACAAAGGACCTGGTAAAGAAACGGCAAATAATGAAAGTCTCCAACTTAAGAGATAAGATAAAATTCGCGGAACTGTCTAAACTGATAATCAAGGCAAAACAAGGGATATTCGAAATTATAACGTAAGCAAGACTCAAGAAGCCGTAAATTATGGATGCAGCCTGAAATCAGTGAGAAGGAAACTCGGCATAGGACAAACCAAGATGTATGCACTGAAAGATAAGCAGGATGATATCATCAGCAATCTCGAAGGTATAGTAAAAAAAGCGGAAAAATTCTGTGCTGATTTGTACAGTACCCAGAGGACTCAGGAGAACTCCATTCGAGACAGTAATGAACAGGATGCAGAAACTTCTCCTACAACCAGCGATGAGGTCAGGAGGGCCTTGCATGACATGAAACGGGGAACAGCGGCAGGAGAAGATAGAATAACAGTCGATTTAATCAAAGATGGAGGAGACGAAATGCTTGGAAAACTGGCGGCTCTCTATAACATGTCCAGGAATTCTGGACATTCTCCTTCGGAACTTCACAGCAATGCACAAGTGTAACTCAATGGGAAAAATTTTTGCAGAGTTTTATTTCAGCATGTCGGCTGACGGTCAAAAAGCTTCAACTGACTACAACAAGAGGGGAGTCCCTTTTAACAACATATGCATTTTGGCACTTAGTCGTAACATAGGTGGTGCGTTAAAGCTGTTAAAGCAGGTCACAGAGGGGCCGTGAAGTCCCACGACAGGCGGAAATCGTTTTGCACCCTCCCGGCAGGGGGCACATTGACTTGAAGAAACGGCAAATTTAAACCATAACGCGATTTAGTACAGTTGGCTTTGAGACGGTAAGGTTAGAGGGATTGTTGCGAAGTCTGTTAGCGCGCGCAGGTTTTTTGAGAGGCAGCCCAGATGGTATAGAGGGGTTATGCGTGTGTATGTCTTGAGCTTGCCTGGGTATGGTTGTATGCGCGTGGTGCACTCTGTGTATGTGTGTGCGGCCGTGCGCCTCGGTATTTGCGTTTGCATGCGCGCGAGTGCGTCTGTGAGCGTTCGCGGCGTGTGGGCGTGCCTGCGTGCGCGTGTGCGCGCGTTGCGGTGTATGCGCGGGCGCGTGTGAACGTGTACGCGTGCCAATGTGTGTTTTCGAGTTTCAGGATACACGAGTGCGAACAAATATGTGCGTGTTTGTGTGCGCGTGGATGTCTGTGCGTGCGCATTGTATGTGTGTGTGTGTGTGTGTGTGTGTGTGTGTGTGTGTGCGTGCGCATGCGCGCGCGCGTGTACGACGGGTAGAGAGAGAGTAGGTGCTTGTGAGGTAGAGTGCGTTTGTGTGCGAGGGAGACAGAGAGAGTGTGTGTATGCGAGAGAGAGAGAGCGTGTGTATATGCGAGGGAGAGAGAGAGTGTGTGTGTGTGTGTGCGTGCGAGGGAGAGAGTGTGCGCGTGCTAGTGCCTCCGTCTTTGCATATGCATGCACGCGAGTGATACTGCGTGTGTGCATGCCTGCATCTGGACGGGCGTGAACGTATGCGCACGTTAGGGCATGTGTGTGTGTGCCTGCGTGCTAGCGGTGCGTGCATGGTGGCGTGTGATTGTGCACGCGTGCGACCGTACACGCACAAAACTGTGCGTGTCTGTGTGCGCATGGACATATGTGCGTTCGATGGAGAGAGTGTGTGTGCGTGCGTGTGAGGGAGAGAGTGCGTGTGTGTGTGCGTGCGAGGGTGTTTGTGTGTTTGCGGGTGTGAGCTAACATTTTTTCTGCTTAAACCTACTCTTGGAAACAAACGCGATTTGGAGACCCTTAAAACCTGTAAAACAGTAGAACCTGCATAGAAACCTGTAAAAGAAAGCGCCTGTGACGTCAGTATTGCCGCCCTTGGCTGGAACGGCACCGTAAGAAGCTGCCAAGCGGTTCCCCTTCGTTATCTTGCTGCCGTCGGCGGCAGCGCAATGTCTTAAGGGTAATGACGCGCTAAATCTGCACTATCGTTCAATCGTGTATCGTTTGTTGACCAAGCAAGCTTTCGGCAGCGCATGTTCGTTGCTACCTTGATGTTTCAACTTTAAAGGGCTTGTCTTCGGAAAAACAATATCAATATAAATTCTCTGTCGTCTGGCCGCAAGAACAGGCTCTCGGAGCCGTACCATTCATGACACTATCTCAAGAGGCTGGAAGCCGTCAGATCGATGTTACCCACGGTCTTTTTCCGCGTCAGTTATGCTTTCGGAGAGCACTGAATTACAAATATTTGTTCTTAGCACTTACAGGAGCATGATTAATAAACATAGTTCATTAAACTACACAATATCGAAGAGAGGCTTTAACCTACTCATTTGCTTTAGCCACCCAAGATCAATTACTTAAAAGATAATTAACATACTTTCGTGAATTACGCACACAGCTGCTCAACTTGCTCCGTATTCGGAGGTTACCATCTGAACACTCGAATAAAAACAGCTATGTCAGGAGGATATACATTGATCTATTTCTTAAAATTTGGTGCCATTAAAAAAGACCGCTTGTATATTGATAATGCAGTACGCATCTGATAAAACAGGTGCGAATGCTTGGACAGGTTTTCTTGATGCAATTCAAGTTGATGAACTTAGAAGGCATGCACCCGACCATGCACCTCTGTCTTTATAATGTATTCTCCTACATTGTGCAAGGAACGCCTCAGTGCCACGGTACATCACAAAAGTTGTGCGGGAGCATTATTTGCTCCCGCACACCTTTTGAAAACAGTGAATTAAGGTCTGATTTATCTTGCATGAGTAATTGACAAATCGCGCAACAGAAAGACCCCGGATTGATGTATGGTGACGACATTCTGCTACTAGCGGACAATGCATGTGATTTAGACACTTGCGAATATTTGTGGCAACGCAGCGACACACCTAGACCTTACGTTTAGCACAGATAAATTTGGAATTATGATCTTTAATGAAAGGAGGAATAATTACATGGTGTCAATTCAGCAGCAAGTCATCATCATCATCATCATCATCATCATCATCATCATCATCATCCTGGTTACGCCCACTGCTGGGCAAATACCTCTCCCATACTTCTCCAACTACCCCGGTCATGTACTAATTGTGGCCATGTTCTTCTTAATCTTAATCTTCTTGTGGCCAACTTATTAATCTCATCCGCCCACGTATCTTTCTGCCGTCCCCTGCTACGCTTCCCTTCCGTTGGAATCCAGTCAGTAATCCTTAATGACCATCGGTTATCTTCCCTCCTCATAACATGTCCTGCCCATGCCCATTTCTTTTTCTTGATTGCAACTGAGATGTCACTAACTCGCATTTGTTCCCTCACCCAATCTGCTGTTTTCTTATCACTTAACGTTACACCTATCATTCTTCTTTCCATAGCTGGTTGCGTCGTCCTCAATTTAAGTAGAACCCTTTTCGTAAGCCTCCAGGTTTCTGCCCCGTACGTGAGTACTGGTAAGACACAGCTGTTATACACTATTATGTTCAGGGATAATGGCAACCTGCGGTTCATGATCTGAGAATGCCTGCCAAACGCACCCCAGCCCATTCTTATTCTTCTGATTATTTCAGTCTCATGATCCGGATCGGTGGTCACTACCTGTCCTAAGTAGTTGTATTTACCACTTCCGGTGCCTCGCTACCTATAGTAAACTGCTGTTCTTTTCCGAGACTGTTAAGCACAACTTTAATTTTCTGCAGAATAATTTTTAGACTCACCCTTCTGCTTTGCCTCTCCAGGTCAATGAGCATGCATTGCAACTGATCCCCTGAGTTACTTAGCAAGGCAATATCATCAGCGAATCGCAAGTTACTAAGGTATTCTCCATTAACTTTTATCCCCGGTTCTTTCCAATCCAGGTCTCTGAATTCCTCCTGTAAACACGCTGTGAATAGCTTTGGAGAGATCGTATCTCCTTGCCGGACGCCTTTCTTTATTGGGATTTTATTGCTTTCTTTATGGAGCACTACGGTGGCTGTGGAGACGCTATAGATATCTTTCAGTATTTTTACATACGGCTCGTCTACACCCTGATTCCGTAATGCCTTTATGACTGCTGAGGTTTCGGCTGAATCAAACGCTTTCTCGTAATCAATGAAAGTTATATATAAGGTTGATTATATTCCGCACATTTCTCTATCACCTGATTGATAGTGTGAATATGGTCTATTGTTGAGTAGCCTTCACGGAATCTTGCCTGGTCCTTTGGTTGACAGAAGTCTAAGGTGTTCCTGATTCTATTTGCGATTACCTTAGTAAATACTTTGTAGGCAACGGACAGGAAACTGATTGGTCTATAATTTTTCAAGTCTTTGGCGTAACCTTTCTTATGGACTAGGATAATGTTGGCGTTCCTCCAAGATACCGGTACGCTCGAAGTCATGTGGCATTGCGTATAGAGGGTGGCCAGTTTTTCTAGAACAATTCGCCCACCATCCTTGAACAAATTTGCTGTTACCTGATCCTCCCCAGCTGCCTTCCCCCTCTGCATAGCTCCCAAGGCTTTCTTTACGTCTTCCGGCGTTACTTGTGGGATTTGAAATTACTCTAGACTATTCTCTCTTCCATTATTGTCGTGGGTGCCACTGGTACTGTACAAATCTCTATAGAACTCCTCAGACATTGCACTATCTCATCAATATTAGTAATGATATTGCCGGCTTTGTCTCTTAACGCATACATCTGATCCTTGCCTATCCCTAGTTTCTTCTTCACTGCTTTTAGGCTTCCTCCGTTCCTGAGAGCACGTTCAATTCTTTCCCCGTTATACTTCCTTATGTCAGCTGCCTTACGCTTGTTGATTAACTTCGAAAGTTCTGCCAGTTCTACTCTATGTAGTTCTGTTCTAATTGTAGAGCAGCATGAAAACTCTCGATACAGCTTTCTCTTGCTAAATACGAGCTACATAAACTGTTTTTGCGAGCCTGAAAGAAGCCCTCAAATGCACGCAAAATTGCCGCGAGACTGGCCGCTCGAGGCAGTTTAGATGTATTCGTGGGCTTCTTTCACTTGCGGAAAAACATTTGTATGTGGCGGAGCAACAGGAAGCTGTATCGGGGGTTTTTCATGTTGCGCTATGATTTTGTCATTGACGCTTTCCATATAATTATAATATTTGAGGCGTTGAATAATTAAGACAAATTATCTAATAAGGTGGGATATCTGAGTTCTTCCAAGCGACGGCAAACAGCACTGCCTTCGTTCTGTCCGACGATGTTGCATTTACATTTTTTAACGTTTGGCTTAAGTTACGGGGGACACCCTGTATGTACGCATAGGTATTTACATTCTTTGACTATGGGTATGACTTGCTGTTGAATTGACACCATGTAATTATCTTTCTTTTCATTAAAGATCACAATTCCCGATTTCTCTGTGCAATACTAAGGCCCAGGTTTGTCGCTGTGTTGCCACAGATATAGCGAGTCTACGTGAGAGAGAGGGTGATAATGGAGATGAAGACGCGTTACTTTCGGTAGCCATAAAAGAATCAATTATTGTTTTGATTGATTAATTAATTAAGCAAATGGTGTACCGACCACCGGGAGAAGCACCTCTCAGCACATTGCGAAAGGCGCGAGGGATATCAAGAGAAAAAAGTGCTGGTGGCAGGCGAAGTCCCAATTAAAGGTCTAGAGTATACAAGAGGGCGTTGGTGAAATCAATTGAATTCCAATGTAGATGCCTCATGTGGCGAGCAAACGATTGGCAATCACCACCCAACATCCGTCCTTTGTAGTGGTATAGGCGCCCGCAGTTCATGGTAATAAACGCCTTCTGAACACCATTCTTGGCAATTATTTCGTCATTAGCCATACCTCGTTGCGTATTTCTTAGAGGCAGGCGCTGTAAATTACGACTCTGTTGTCTTGACAACTTACAACTTAAGAGAATAAGTCACACTTTTGACTCTTGCAATTGTGGGAATACTTACAATATGGGTTCAGCGAAACGCTATTCTGAATAGGCAGTTTGGAACAGCGTATCTCGGCTTACATGCATAGGAGACATACGTTACATAGTAAATGTAAGCAACACTACCGCATGTTACGCCGCTCGTTCCTAGAGAACTGAGTTTACCGTACGGGAAAGCCAGTATAATAAGACGTTAGAAAACCGGGTGCCTTCTTGGGTCTCCTGACAAACATATCCATGTCATCAAATTGCATTAGCAACCATCCTGTCGTTTCTAGGCCGACGCGTCTCGTTAGATCTACGGAGGTTGGGCACTCAACGCCTGATGCTCCACGTTCGGCTCCAGGAGCTCAGTATTAGACGCTTCGATGGCAGACTACGCTCGGAGGAAAATGTCTCGGAAACTTGTCCTAAGTACTCATGGATACTCAAGGTCACAAAGACCAACTGTGCTTCTCGAAAACGACTGCAGACTGTATACGAACGCTTGCGACTGTTAGCGCTCATTGTTCTTGGAGTTTGTCCTCTCTGGCAATCCCTTCACTATTCTTATCTTTTTTTTTCTTATCTTTCCCTCGTGTTTCCTCTGGTCGGTATCAGCGTGCAAAGCAGGAACTCAAATGAATCGTTTCGAAGTGGACAAATTTTCAAATATGCTAAGGATATTTTTTGTTGAATTTCCCTTTTCCGCTGCCCTGTGAAACCTGCATAATAAGCAATAATATCTTCTTTTCTCATGAGGCATGCTGCTAATATCCAAGTTCCTCTATTTCGCAATCTGTTAGAGGAAAAATTTAGTTGTGATTTATGAAATATCATGTTAGAAGAGTAAACGCAAGCGGAGCAAAAGTGTATGCCCCCCCTCCCCCCCCCCCCCCCCCATTTACCCTATTCACTCAATGAAAATGTAGCATGTCCTTACGGTTACGTAGAAGTGATAGTGAAAAACAACGACAATTCCAAAATTGTGAGTCGTGAATCTAACTCCATACTTCGCGCACTTGTCCTCTGAAAAAGAAGTAACACTCAAAGCACAACCCACTGTTGTGCTTTGCGGAAGCCGTTAGAAGGAAGGGAAGCTCTTCGGGAGCCGTTATCTCGGCCAGACATCTCACCCGGAATGCCGACGAGCTGTCTGGCAAGGTGTCTAGCAAAATCGTCGATTCATTGCCAGTCGAACAAGTAGAACGTTGTCTTCAAGACATGAGAGCGCTCGTTTTCAAGTACCGAGGTGAAGCAACAGTCTCAGGATGTGCATCTTATTATTATGTTTGCTTTTGTTTTGCGTCAGGGCATACGTCACGGTGGGAATTTCAAATCTTTAAGGTCGATACGCCACGTGGTGGTGAAAAAGCAAAGTAAACGCATGTCCAGAATTCCTGGGTGTGGAAGTGTCTATTGACTGCAACGATCGCAGAAAACGGCAAGAATGTAAATTATACTGATCCACAAAAAGGGAGACGTTAAGGAATTTAAAAATTATAGGCTCAATAACTTACTCCCAGTATTATACGAAATATTCACCAAGATAATTCGCAATAAAATATGGGCAACACTGGACTTTATCCAACCGAGGGAACAGACTAGCTTCAGCAAAGGATACTTTACAATGGATCATATCCATGTCATTTCTCGATTAATCAGGTAATCAAGAAATCCACAGAGTACAATCAGCCTCTCTATATGGTTTTCATAGATTACAAAAATGCATTTGTGAAGAAGAAGACGCGTCTCGCGGCACAGCCGCATCGCCAACGCGCGGTTCGGCTCGGCTTGCGCTGTTGATTGCTGGTGTCTTTTTGGGCAGTGCTTCTGGCTGTCTCGCCATTCCCGGTCGCTGTGCCTTTGCATGAGGAGCCGCCAATAAACCTCTTCTCAATTGGTGGAGGTGCTGGGACTTAAACCCCGTCGCTTGAAACCCTGGAGCTGCGATCAAGAACGCTACCACCCGCCATGACCGACAGCTCATCCCAAACGGCGCAGACACCACAGTCCGTCACCTGCACCGGCGTTCCATGACAACGGGACCCCAAGATCTTCAGCGGTGCACACGACGAAGACGTAGAAGACTGGTTCGCGTCATACGAACGGGTGAGCGCGCACAACAAGTGGGATGATCCAGCGAAGTTAACCCACGTCATCTTTTATCTGGCTAGTGTTGCCCAACTCTGGTTTCACAACCACGAAAGTGACGTACGCACATGGTCAATCTTCAAGACAATCTTTACGGAAGTGTTCGGCCGACCCGCTGTTCGCAAGCTGTGCGCTGAACAACGCTTCCGCGCCCGATCACAGCAGACGGCAGAAATGTTCACGAGCTACATTGAAGACGTCGTGAACCTTTGTAAACGAGTCAACGTCGCAATGCCCGAAGCTGAGCGAATTCACCATATACTGAAAGGCATCGATGACGGCGCATTCCAGACACTCCTAGCCAGTAATCCGCGCACTGTGTCCGAAGTCGTCAGCCTATGCCAAAGTTACGATGAGTTAAGGAAGCAACGCGCTTCGACTTGGCGTGCTCTGGGAAGCCATGACTCGTTGGCGAACCTTGACAGCACGTACGACCCATCCTCATTCTTTCAGCGGGTCAAGGACTTCGTGCGTGAGGAAGTTGCCCGCCAACTTTCTTTATTCCCCTTCACTCAGGAGCCCACTCCCGTCTTCCAAACACGCTCTGCACTCTCATTTCCGAAGAGGTCGCTCAAGTTGCCCCTTCCGCACACCATCAGCCGCCTGCAGCCGCGAATTTCAACTCTGCGTTGGTAGTGCAGCCTGTCACCACGCCTCTCACCTATGCGCAGCCAGTCCTGCCTGTGACCGCGCCTCTTACGTACGTGCAGGCAGTACGCAGGCCTCCGCCGGCGTCTTTCGCGACCCAATCCCAACCGATGCCACCGGATGCCCATGCTGCATCTTGGACCACACTGAGAGCGAATCCTTGCAGGACGCCTGACAATCGTCCCATCTGTTATTCTTGCTGCACTCCCGGACACTTCGCCCGACATTGCCGCCGTCGCCCTCAAGCGCTCGGTGACGCCTCTTGGCCCTTCCAGTGTGGCAGCCTGCCCTTTCGCCAGTACGCCGCTCCTTCCCCCCAACCGTATGGTAGTGCTGACCTCCCAGAATTTCCTTCGCGTCGCTCGCGATCACCTCGCCGACGCTCGCTCTCCCCAATGCGTCGGCGACCCGCACCACCTGACCTGGAAAACTTAACGTCGCAATTCAAGAGGCAAGAACTGCGCCCCATTCGAATTGTTTAAGTCCTCGCGCCTGTCCTGCTAACGTGGTTGAAATTTGTGTAGAAGGTGTTCCTGCATTCGCGCTTGTGCGCAGCCGTTTCTGTGATAGCCGCCAAACTGTTCCGTTCGCTGCGCAAGGTGACCGCGCCGCTTTCTGGACTGTCGCTTCGTACGGCAAGCGCGTAGCACGTCACTCCACACGCAGCCTGTACTGTACGTGTGTTTATTCACGCATTGTTTACATCGTCGAGTGTATTGTTCTTCCCACCTGCTCGCATGACGTCATCCTCGGATGGGACTTCTTATCCCATCATAAAGCCGTGATCGACTGCGCACGCGCTGAAGTTGAATTTTCTCCTTGTGGCGCACCCTTGAACGAAGATTGTGACCGCCCTTCTAAAGTTACCGTGCGCGAGGGCACAGATATTCCACCTGGCTCCTTCGCCATCGTACCCGTCCCTTGCGATGCCATCCCTGACGCAGCGGTCCTCTTCACACTGTCCGACGTCTTCATAAGCCGTAAATGTCTCCCACTACCCTTCGCAACTCTTGACATGGACTGCAGCTGCTGCAATATATATTTACAATCCCCTCTGTGCGCCTATTACGTTGCTCGTTGGTGAATGCCTTGGCTTCGTGGAACTCTTCGACTCTTCGTCTTTGCTTGACGTCCCCGGAGACTCTTTTGATGTCGACTCCGGCCAACCATCTTCGATTTCCGTGCTTCAGGAGGCATCCAGGGATGCGTTCTCGAGTGCCATCGCCGATACCCTCACACCTGCCGAGCGCGCCGACTTTGTTAATCTCCTGCACTACTTTAGAAGTTCATTCGACGTTTCACAACCTCACCTGGGTCGCACGTCGGAAGTGCAGCACTACATTGACACCGGTTCACATCAGCCGTTACGTCAACGACCGTACCGCGTCTCTGCCGAAGAGCATCGTGTCATTACCACTCAAGTCGAAGATATGCTGCGCCGCGACGTTATTCAACCTTCGCATAGGTCCTGGGCATCTCCTGTCGTTCTCATTCGCAAGAAGAATGGGTCTATTCACTTTTGCGTCGACTACCGTCGCTTAAATAAGGTAACGCGCAAAGACGTCTATTCTTTGCCACGCATCGACGACGCCCTCGACAGTCTTCAGGGAGCAGAATTTTTCTTCTTCCTCGACTTGCGTCCAGAATACTGGCAGGTACTGATGGCTGCGGCCGATAGCCAGAAAACAGCATTTATTACGCCTGATGGCTTATATAAATTTAACTTGATGCCTTCGGGCTTTGTAACACCCCTGCCACCTTTGAACGACTCATGGACAACACGCTGCGTGGCCTCAAGTTGTCTATATGTCTGTGTTACCTCGACGATGTCGTGGTTTTCTCGCCTGATTTTCCGACTCACCTGCTCCACCTCAGACTTGTTTTGACTTGTCTAACGAACGCTGGCCTCCAACTCAACCTCAAGAAATGCCGTTTCGCCGCGTGAGAGCTCACCATTTTAGGCCATGTTGTGTCCGAGCACGGCGTTCTACCCAATCCTGCAAAACGTCGAGCAGTCGCTGAGTTTCCGAAGCCTCAGATCATCGAAGAACTTCGAAGCTTTGTGAGCCTATGCTCATATTTCCGGCGCTTTGTTCGGAATTTCGCATCGATCATGGCGCCATTGACTCAGCTTCTACGCGGTGACGCCGCCCTCTCCTTCTGGTCCCCTGCATGTGACTCCGCCTTTGCTACGCTGTGTAGTGTTCTCACCTGCTCACCTATTCTTCTCCATTTCAACCCGTCAGCTGCAACTGCGGTACATACAGATGCCAGCGGGGTCGATCTCGGCGCCGTCCTCGCCCAACGAAAGCCCGGCTACCCCGGATACGTAGTCGCCTATGCGACTCGCACGCTGACGAAGCCTGAGGCTAATTACAGCGTGACCGAAAAAGAGTGCTTGGCCTTAGTATGGGCACTTGGCAAGTTCCGACCATACCTGTACGGGCGCCCTTTCGACTTGGTCACAGAACACCACGCGCTTTGTTGGCTCGCCAACTTGAAAGATCCCACTGGCCGCCTAGTTCGTTAGGCACTGCGCATCTAGGAGTACGATATTCGCGTCGTTTACTGCACCGGATGCACGCACTCAGACGCAGACGCCCTGTCTCGTTCCCCTTTACCTCCAGACTCGGCCTGCGGAACAACTCCGCACACTCTGTGTCATCTCTCGACATGGACTCCTTTGGCACCGCACAACGTCGTGACCCATAGATCGCTTCTCTCTTCCACTATCTATCTGGATCATCGACCATCCCTGTTTCCTGAACCCTCCGATGCCAATCATTTCATTTCGCCATTCGTGACCAGCGGCTCCACCGACGCAATTACACTCCTGAAGGCCCTCAGTGGCGTCTGGTGATTCCCAGCAGCTTAAGGTCACAAATATGTGCCGCTTTCCACAACGATCCGGAGTGGACCCACGCCGGTGTCTTCAAGACGTACAACGAGTTCGCCACCGCTTTTACTGGCGCGGCATGTACGATTTTGTACAAAAGTTCGTTCGGTGCTGTCTTGACTGTCAACGCCGTAAATGGCCACCTTTACGCCCGTCAGGTGCCTTGCAGCCGCTCCCGTGCCCTGCCACACCCTTCGATCGCTTCGGCATCGACCTATACGGCCCGCTTCCCATGACGCCAGACGGCAATCGGTGGATCGTAGTTGCTGTTGACCATTTGACACGCTACGCCGGAACTGCTGCTTTACGAAGTGCTACACCGCGGGATGTAGCCTCTTTCGTCCTACATCGCTTCGTGCTGCGACACGGGGCACCTCGAGAACTCCTCAGCGATCGAGGTCACGCCCTCCTCTCCGAAGTCGTCGAAAGTTTGCTTTCGGAATGCCATATTATTCATCGGACAAGCACAGCATACCATCTCCAGACTAACGGACACACAGAGCGATTTAACCGCAAACTTGATGATATGCTCTCGATGTACGTGGCATCTGATCATGGTAACTGGGACCGCATCCTTCCATTCATCACGTTCGCGTACAACACCGCGATCCAGGCCACTACGGGATTTTCACTTTTCTTCCTCTCGTATGGCCGCGAGCCTACGCATACCATCGACACGCTCCTTCCATACCGTCCTGACGCCTCCGAGTGTCGACCTGTGTCCGATGTCGCCCGACAAGCCGAAGAATGCCGCCAGCTAGCGCGCTCCTTTACGGCAGAGCAACAGCAGTTCCAGAAAGAAAACCGCACCAAATCGCTTCCAAACACCACCTTTGCTCCAGGCATTCTTGGATCGTCGTCTCTCCCTTTCTAAACGCCGGGGCTTTCCTCGAAACTCGTCCCAAAATTCGAAGGGCCTTACCGAGTCTTGGAGCAAACATCTCCGGTGAATTTTCTCATTGAGCCACTGTCATCACCTGGTGACATGCGGCGGCGTTGACGTGACATTATCCACGCCTCTTGTCTCAAGCCCTACCACGACCCTCTGCCTCCTGATTCTTAAGGCGCCAGAATGGCTCTTTTTGTCTGGCGAGAGATTGTGAAGAAGAAGACGCGTGTCGCGGCACAGCCGCATCCCGAACGCGCGGCTCGGCTCGGCTCGCGCTGTTGATTTCTGGAATCTTTTTGGACAGTGCTTCTGGCTGTCTCGCCGTTCCCGGTCGCTGTGCCTTTGCATTAGAAGCCGCCAATAAACCTCTTCTCGGATTTGATTCACTAGAGATACTAGCATTCATAAAGGTGTTGTGTAATGAAGGAGTGCAGACCGCCTACCTAAATATCTTGGAAAACATATACAGAGATTTCACAGCTACCTTAATTCTGCACAAGAAAAGCAGGAAATATCTATAAAGAAAGGGGTCAGATAAGCAGGCACAATCTCTCCAATGCAATTACAAGCTAGGCTTAAATTTTGTGAACACGACGACATAGTGTGATAAAGCAAAAATATTCAGGGTTCATGTGTTCACTAATTTTTGAGTTATCTACAGATAAATAAAACGATAGTGAAAATATCATTAGAGTCCTCTCTGACCTTGACGCCTTAACTGATTGGTATAACCATTTGCTCATGGAAAGAAGAGCGAACCAATGTAAATTTATGTGTGTGTCACAGGTTACTCTAACTTTCGTCTATGTTCCTAATTCATACATGATCTGCAGTGCCACTATGCCATTATTGCGGGAGGTGGTAAAAACATGAAGATTGCTACGGTACACCACATCCGCAGACAGTGGACTCCTAGCGGAAGATGTTATTACAAAAAAAGAATACTTAAAATGTTACTGTAGAACTCATCTAATGATGACTGTCGATAGTAATGCTTAGCATTCGAGCGTATAGCAACGCACCATCTTTTTGAAGTCATGTTTGTTTAACATCTGTACTTGTCATTCTGAGACGTCCGTTGATTCGGTTATGTGTGGCTTAAGCCGCTATTCCGCCATGTCGCTATGTCATTCAGTTGTCATGGTAAAGCTTGAGAATACCGACATGACGACGACTGTATGACGCCGACGCACCAACGACTACAGAATGATAGAAAGGATGCCGCCGATTGAATGAAAAAGGCGGTATGACGACAACGAGATGATGACAGTCATGTGACCATTCTTAAATGATGACCTTGGTATAACGACGTCAACATGACGACTCCAGTATGATGACAATTGGGTGACGACTAGTGTAAGACGACGACGGATGGCGACTACCGGATGACGAAACTGGAATGACAACGATGGCATGACGGAGACTGCATGGCGACAACGATATGACAACGGGTGCATCATATCGACTGTCTGAAGACGATGCCATGACAACCATGACATGGCAGCGGCCGCACAATCACGATTCAATTACGACAGCATAATTACGATAGAATCACGAAGGCGGACTAACGCGTCTGGAACGACGAAGGTAGTGTGACGATGACCACAGGACGACAATGGGATGGCGTTACTGACGTTATGACAGTGGTAATGGCCGCAGTGGTGGCGGGATGCCGAAATATCGTGGCGGGATATCACATGCCGTAGCGCAAGGAAGTATCAAACATTTCATCGCATTCACATTTGCGGTTTCTCGGACAGCCGAAAAAATTGTTCAGTTCTCTTGAGAATTCATATGTATATAGACAATTTAGAACTAAACTCTGCAAATGAAACCATTAGCCAATTGCTAATTCAGACAAAAATATGTGACGTAGGCAAGTACGGGAAAAATCAGTCTAGCTCCATCAGCGAGATCTTCAAGTATTAAACAAAGAGGTAAGCAGCGAAGTTCACTATGATGAAGCTGTCTTCGTTTGGTATGCCAAAGAATACAATGAATTTCTATAAGCGGGCATAATAGCAGGATTGCTCCTCTAAGACAAACGAAGGATTATACCCGTTACTTTAGAAATCTTGTGGCATGATCTGAAGAGAGTTGCGAAAATTTTTAAAAGAAAATAGGGAGTATCATAACAGTCCACTGAATTCCTTCTGAATTTTTACGCATTACTCACCATGTTTGTTCATTAGCTAGTACAGCAAACAATTCTGTTACTGTAGTACATGTTGCCCTTTCTCTAACAAGGTGACTGAAGAATAACGCGCCAAGAGTGCTAGCACGTAAAAGCAGACTATAATACTTGACTAGAATGGGACCCCGAACGATGAAATACATCTTCGGAAATATAGCACGGAAAAGCAATGACTGTTTGCAGTCAAA